>NC_080187.1:140548574-140850968 GCF_030028045.1 Hippopotamus amphibius kiboko
TGGTCCTTTTTGCAGATTTCTTGGGCAAGCTTGATGCTTCTGTTCTTGCTGAATCTAAGCAACCAGAGCTCCTCCACTTTCTCTCATTTTAATCTCATAGCACAACTACAGGTGGGATGAGTGAGTAGTATTTGTATTCTCCTTCTCTCAGATGAGGGAATGGGTTACTTCCTTAATTATCAACTTGAATGCCCTGCTATGGACTAGAAGAATGGCCTCATTTTTACTGAGCAGCTGCTAAAGTGAAAAGTGCTTTCCATGGCCATTTCTTTTAATCCTCTCAATGACACTGTTGGGATTTATCAACAGAGGAGAAACCAAGGCTCAGTGGGGTTAAGTGACTTGTCCAGTGTTCACATAGCTCTGTAATACCCTTGGAAAACAGAAAAGAAAATGGATGTGTTTGGTTTCAATGACAAATGGTCTTGTTGCTCCACATTTTTTTTCTTTTTTTTTGGTCATTATGTCCATTCCCGAAAGTTGTCTTGGCTACATCCTCCTAGTCCCTTGGGCTTTCCATTTTTCTTTTCTCCCTCCAGTTCTTCCTATCTGGCCCATTATGCCTCTCTAAGCTCTTCTGCAGTGTCTAGTCTTGAACCATGAGTGTTTCTGCCACAGATGGCTCTTTGCTCTTTTACTGTAATGTAGCAGGAAATAAATGCATATCTGAATTTCGGAAACCCGGATTCTCTTCCTGACTCTGATCTTGAAATGTAAGCTGAGTGATTCTGGGCATTTCATTCCATTTTGTGGAGGCTTTCGCAGCCCCATCTCTGATGCAGGGATTAGTATTCTTCCTCTTTACTTAAAATAAGCGGAGATCTTAAGACAAGCAACCATCAGTGCTTCTGAAGTGCTGTCCCTGTATTTATTTGGACTCCGAGTTAGGACCCACAAGGCTTCTGGGTATTCTTATGATTAAAACCATAAACTATGCTATGGCTTCCAAGGCGCATCATGGTCCACACCCCTGCACCTCCCCCTGCCCTAAGACTGTTTGTTTCTTGTGCTCCATTCCTACTGGTTTCCTTTTGTTTCTCAAACACCCCAAGCTCCCTCCTGCTAAAAGGTTTCTGCATAGTCTCTTTGCCCGAATACCTCTTACCACCCTCTAGTTAACATCTACTCATTCTTTTTATCTCAGTTCCCACTTTCTCAAGGAAGCGCTTCCTAGCTCCTAGAATAGCTTCAGTTACTGTGCGCTCCCACAGTACCGTGTATCATTCCTTCGTAACAGTGCTCATAGTCATTTGCATTTAGCACTGTGATTGATTCATGTCTATCATTCACTGGATTATAAACGTCATGATGGAGACCAAGTCTGCTTTTGCACATAATTGCAATCTCGGTAACTGGCACTTCGGTGCTCAGTGGTACCTGTTGGAAGTTTGAATGAGTGCTCTGGATTATGTTATAGGTGATTCAATGGACCTTTGAATTGTTCTGATTCTGGTGTCAAGGATCCACTTTTGTTAGAACTTAAACTAATACTACAGGGACTTCCCTGGTGGTCCAGTGGCTAAAACTCCACACTCCAATGCAAGGGGCCCGGGTTCATCCCTGGTCAGATAACTAGATCCCCCATGCCACAATTAAGAAGTCTGCATGCTGCAACTAAAGATCTTGCATGCTGCAACTAAGACCCAGTGCAGCCAAAATAAATAAATAAATAGATAAATGCATAAATAAATAGATAAATACATAAGTAAATATAAACTAATACTGCATAAGACTGTGGAGTATGATCAGATTTTATATAGATTTCTGTGAATTGAGGGAGTTTTGAGTTGTATCTTATATGGAACTCTGTTCCTATTCAGATCAGTTCAGAACTTTGTATTTAACCCCAAATATTGCAGGATTCATGTTTGGTTCAGAATTCCCAAATAGTATGGGGTTAATTTATGGTTATTAAAGTTAGTTGGCCAGTGGCAAGTGAACGTTACAGGAGAAAGCATGTGGGGAATTAGTTTACTATGGTAGCTATAAGCCCAGGTTCTAGCATCAGATCTCTTCAGATCAAATACTGCATAGTGGTATGTGACCTTGTGTAAATTACTTGGTTTCCCTCTGTTTCCTTACTTGTAAAACAAATAATAGCGACTTCCACTTAAGATTCATAAGGATAAAACAAAATAATCTTTGCAAACTTCATAGCATAGCACTGGGCATCAGGTAAGGGTTCAGAGAATGTTAGCTCTCATATAATTACGGGGTTAAGACATGTTACTAGATTGTTAAGGTATTAATAAATATTAATTGATGTACTTTGGCTTTCTTCCCAAAATCTCAGGTCCCCTCTCTTTTCGCAACACTCCCATTAGAAAGTCGTAATTTTTAGATGACATCTAGACAGTCATCAAAATATCAATATAGAACCTTGAAAGATGTTAAAATCTTTGACAGAAAACAAGCAAGTAGATTCTTTTAGGGAAGGACAGATCTTGACGACCACACATTCTTTTTAATGATCTTCACATGATTCTAATTTCTCTTTGCCCACCATGGGAACTTTTTTTTGGTCATCGCTTTTTAAAATCACAAACATTCCCACGTTATGTCTAGATTCTGATGGTAACCTTATAACTTTTCCTAAAGGAGTAAAGGCAAGTACTCCGACATTTGGAAAAATGAGGTATGCAGTTATTTTTAGACTGACTTAAATAGCTGCAGCAGGTTTCCATTTATAGGAACTAGTAGGAAACGTCTCCCGTGTCTGGGACAAGGTAATGACTTCTATGGAGTAATGACTTGGCCATCATAAACTTTATCCCACTGATGATTACCTACCTCTTTAGTGGTCTTTGTATTATGTTATTTTGTCTTTTTGGTATTAAGAGAATGAGGCCCTGGTTGTTCTTCACATTTTATCATTTCTTTCTTCTTGGGCTGGAAGAAAATGAGAAGCAGGGGCAGACTAGCTCTCATGGCTAAATTGTTCCTGCTAATAAAACTGCAGGAACTGTACGTTAGGATGTCTTCCATAAATCAGCCTTGGGGAGAATTAGGTGCTGAGAGATGGAGGAGCGATGTTTAATCATCACTTGTAGGAAATCATTAGCTGCACACCCTCATTCCGCCACTTGCCCATTCATCATTCCCCAATCGCTGGTTTCCCCCCAGACCATTAACATTTCTCAATGACTTTCTAAATGCAGAGAAAAACCACAGAAGGGGTGAAGCATGGGGGGACGTTATGGAAACACACAACTGAGAGATGTCTCTGCCACTTGCCTCCTGCTCCTGTGAATGTAAATGGACCAATGTGAGAGTAAAATGATCAATACCTTGGCCAGCCAGATGCTGCCGCGAGAGCTAAAGAAGATTCTACCTCCTGTTCACCTCTTCCCTCTTTACAAATAAATAACCTAGTTGCCTTTCCTTTGGTGATGTGTAAGACAGCTCTGTCTTTTCTTCGTTACCATAACCTCATGATGCATAAGGGAAATGAAGATGTTGAATGGCTAGTGGAGGAGTGCCAGCTTGGGAAATTCATTGGATCTCCCCATATTCGCTTCTTCCATCCTGGAGAGGAAAAGTCACAACTGAAGAAACTGTAGGGTCTGCAGATGAATGAAGCAGAAACTTCAGTAAAACGGAACTGTGTAATTGACTGAAGGATTGGTGAATACCCTGAAAAGAATCACCCAATAGTGATGCTTAGACAGGCAACACTGTTCAGGAATTTTCAGGAGGAAACTGTATTCTAGCATTGCCTTGTGCTCCTGGAACACACTTTTTGATGCTAAGGCATGTGCACAAAGTGATTTTAGGAGCCTTTTTCTGAGACAAGTACCCCAGGTCTTTACTTCTGATTGTTTCCCTAATTAATTTTGGTCATGGATCTCAGAAGCTCTCAGCCACCATTTACCGTCTTCCAGGCGAGACTAGAAGTTCAGTAATAATCAGAACATGTTCACTGAGGACTTACTACATGTCAAGCACTAGAATAAGTAACCTGACATACACTAAAAGAGTTGATTTGCACAACCGTGCGACAAAGTAAGGATTATTGTCCTAATTTTGCTGATGAATAACCTGATGTTAGTAATAATGATTTTCCTAAGTTCATGAAACTTAGGGAAGATTCAAGTTCTTTGGGGCCTGAAAATTATACTATTTGCAGAGCTCTTTTGGAAAAAAAAAAAAAAGACTGCACATTTAAGTATAGGACTGCAGAAAGGGCCTGTGCAAGAGAGGGGCGCTGTGGCTGCAGCTTCATCAGCTCTGGGGGAGCTCTGCTTCCAGGCAGCTGGTGGGGGAAGAGGCCAGTCTGACGCAGGTCTGTCTGAGATCGCAAGTGCGGTGACTGCCTGCACATGGAAAAGATGAGTGCCATAAGAAAATGAATCCAAGTGTGAGACAGTAAAGAGTGATTTGAATATCCCAGCAGTCTCTGGGGGCAGGGGAGATTTTGGGAAGGTTAGCAGAGGGTGAAAAATTCATCCTGGAGATGTCCCTCTGGCTCCGGAATGATTACTTGTTATCCCCACACTCTGAGAGAGAAAACTACGAGTGGTGAGCGCTAAGTCCATTGAGAAAGCATAGAAGTGGGAGTCAGGAGGCCTGTGTTCTAGTCTCAGTACTATCATTCCTGAGCCATGTGACTTTAGAGAAGCTAAGTTTGCATTCTTCAGCCTGTAACCAGAGTTTTACTGGAGCTCTGGAATTCTGTGAGTCTGACTCAAAAAATGTATTAACGTCCACATTTCTTTGGTGTTCCTTCTTGTTGAATATTTATGGCAGAGTTGAGCTTGTTTAAAAGAGAATGCATCCAGGTCAGATGCAAAAGTGGAGAAAGGGGTAAAGGTTATTTTGGTTAGGATGGGTAGAGACAAATACAATGCAATAAGAAAAACCACAGTGCTAAAAATTAGATCCAATATCTAATCACATAGAATCCAGTGTTGCATAATTGTGTGTAAATGAGAAGCTAGGTTACTGAGTAGCAGAAGATGGGAGTAGTAACTGATCACACCATGTTTGAATCTGCATTAGTGTGGGTGCATTTTTGTCCTGCCTCACACCCCCTTCTCTGCATTCCACCAATAATAACAGCAGCAACCGTAATAATAATAATAATAACTCTACAGATATTTATTGACCGTGAGATTTGTGTTTTATGTGTTTGGACACTTATTTGGTAGTTTACTCAGGCAATCTCGCAAATACTTTCCCATAAGAAAAATATTCTAGATTACTTGAAGATTCTCAGAATATGTCACTATAGAACTATTTAACTCCCAAAGTGGCTGAGAATTTTTTATCCTCAATAAATAGAAGCAGGGAACGTTGCTAATAATTTCTGCTCAACAAATCAGAGACATTAAAAAATATAAAAATGCTCATTTTATTGAAAAAAAAAAGTATATTTAAAGGGGATGGGGGACTTCCTTGATGGCGCAGTGGTTAAGAATTTGCCTGCCAATGCAGGGGACACGAGTTCAATCCTTGGTCCAGGAAGATCCCACATGCCACAGAGCAACTAAGCCTGTGTGCCACAACTACTGAGCCTGCGCTTTAGAGCCCACAAGCCACAATTGCTGAGCCCGTGTGCCACAACTACTGAAGCCCACGCACCTAGAGCCCGTACACTGAAACAAGAGAAGCCACTGCAATGAGAAGCCCACACACCGCAACAAACAGTAGCCCCCACTCGCTGCAAAAAGAGAAAGCCTGCGTGCAGCAACAAAGGCCTGGTGCAGCCAATAAAGGAACAAACAATAAAAATAAATTTATTAAATAAATAAATAAATAGGATGGGGAAATAGATGAAATGGGATTTTAAGACTTTAGAGATTTATGGTCCCTGCTTCTCTGCATTATGTTACTTCCAAGGCTATAATGTTCCTTTTTTTGTGGATGGAGGTGAATGCCTAGTACAACTCTTACCTTTATTGACTGGGATTGTTTTCACTTGTCAGGCGATGGATCAAAGATGAAATGAAGTGAGGAACAGATATTTTCCATGGGTAGGAGATGAACGGACAGCAAGGTTGGGGGGATGGATGTGAGTACATATGAAAAAGATTGTTTGATGGGGAAAGGCAGAGGGAAAAAGAGTAGTTGACATGCTTGTATGGTCTCTCTGAGGAGCAAGAAAGTGGGCTGAATTAGAAAGTTAGTCCAACTGCCAGTGCTTGGGACTATTGAGCCTTGCTTCTGGAAACAAACCAAGGATTGCAATGGAAGGAGATAAAGGCAGAAAGAGGCAAAATAGTGCAGGCAGCTGTATAGGTAGGTAGAGGATGATAAAATATGAGCTGTATATGGAGGCAGTCACATGTAGCAAAAGTTTAAAAACATTGACAAGATAGAGACATGCTGTTGTCATATGGGGTTACAGGAGGGCTAACATAGGGATAGAATGTGAGCATTGGCTGTAGTATATAACCGAGTGCGTCTAATGTTCTGTGTGTGTGTGTGTGTGTGTGTGTGTGTGTGTTTGCACACACGTGCGCACTTAAGAAGAATCTGAGACAAATATGTAAAGTGTTAACATGGGTTAAATGTATAAAATGGGTACATGCGTGCCTGTTATAAATCCTCCATACTCTTTTTTTTTGGGGGGGGGTACACCAAGTTCAATCATCTGTTTTTATACACATATCCCCGTATTCCCTCCCTTCCTTGACTCCCCCCGCCTCGAGTCCCCCCCACCCTCCCCGCCCCAGTCCTCTAAGGCATCTCCCATCCTCGAGTTGGACTCCCTTTGTTATACAACAACTTCCCACTGACTATCTATTTTACAGTTGGTAGTATATATATGTCTGTGCTACTCTCTCGCTTCGTCTCAGCTCCGTACTCTTTTGTATATTTAAGTTATTTTTTAGGATAAAAAAGTTAAAAAAGACATTGTTTATAATAAATAAGAATAATGATAATTGTGTTATAGAGTGTTATAAGTTTGATAATCTACTCTACAAATAGTTCATTTCCTAGCATAATTTTGTTAAGGTCACTTTGCCTCAGTTGCTGAGGTCATTAAGAGATGAAACATATAACCCATTTTGACTGTGAAGTTTTTTTTAAGATCTTGCAGGTGAACATTAAAGTGTCTTTTTAATGTTAATTTGGGCCACCTTTGAGCTGTGTAGATGTAGATTACACAGAAAACACCTGATTAATCAATCTCCACTCTGATGAACCTATTTCCAGACAATAATAAAGAGCACAGAACCTCTGTAATCAGTTCCTCTAGGATGTCTTTGATTCCCCAAGAGATGTGTTTCCATTACAGGTGGGAAGATGGGAAGATGGTGGCGGGCTTGTGTTCTTAGGAGAAACTACAGGGTTAAGAAACTTGGCAAGACCCACAGGGCGTATCTTATAATGGGAATGGACTTGAATCTGTTCTACCCCATACCATGATGCAGGCCCACAATAGGATGACATGTGTGGTTTTTTTCATATTTGAAAAGGATACAGATCCAGAAGCAGGAAAGCACCTGACGTGTTGTTTTTCTAATAGTTGATTGTCTGTCTCCAGTTGCCTTGCCTTGTTGTCCTTACAATAAATCACTTTTTTTAAACAAATAATTATTGTGTTCCTAGTAAGTACCATGTACTATGATGAGACACAGACAACCCAGATACTTTCATCAGGGGCCTCACAGACTAGTGAGAAAGAGAAGCAGGTGACAGACAACTGTGATTCCTACTCGGTAAGCTCTGTTCTTGAAGACAGTGTCCTAGAGTAGAACAGGAAGGGTACCCAGGTTACACCTGGTCGGTCTGAGGAAACATCCCAAAGAAAGTAGCAACTTTTATTTATTGGTTAAATAAGAAAGATGAGGGAGTGTGTCAGGTAGGGTTCCCCAGAAATCTGAATCAATAGGATAAATAGAGATATACATGAAAGGAGATTTATTGTAGGGTTTGGCTCATGCTGTTATGGGAGCCAAGAAATCTCACCATCTGCAAGCTGGAGACCCATGAAAGCTGGTGGCATAATTCAGTCTGAGCCCAAGTGCCTGTGAATCAGGAGTGCTGATGCCCTAGGGCAGGACAAGTGGATGCCCCAGCTCAAGCAAAAAGAGCAAATTCTCCCTCCTCTTTTTTTTTTTTTTTTGTTGTTCTTTCCAACCCTCAAAGGATTGGATGATGCCCACTGGCACTGGCGAGGATGATCTTTACTTGGTCCACCCATTCCAGTGCTAAGCTCTTATGAGAACACCCTCACAGACACATCAAGAAACAGTGTCTTACCAGCTACCTGGGTATCCCTTAGCCGAGTCAAGTTGACATATGAAATTAATCCACATGGAGCATATTAGACATAGCAGCAGCAGTGCTTTCAAATCCCTGGAGCTGTAAGGTGATGATATATGGTAGAAAATACCTAAGTACAGACTATAGTCGTGGGATGATGTTGAAGTGTTTTGAGGTGATAGTGACTAGACTTCTGTTTTAAAAATAAAATCTATCTCACAGCAGTGTAGATGCTGCTCTATTAGAGGATGAGTCTGGCAACCACAATATATCTGTGGCTGGGAGATAATTTATAGCCAAGGGAGTGATAAAAGGTAAATAATATTAACCAGAATTAGAGGGATCTTATATGACCCTCTGGCTTCATAGTGTTTTCAGTAGACTGAACTAGATAGAGTCTCTAGGCTGTTTGTAAGAAAAGAAGAGTAGAACCTAGTTTAAGGAGCAATTATATGCTTTAAAGTACTTTTAGCTCTTTAACACCCAAGTTGTTTGTAATGTCTCATAATAGCAATAATGATAACACCACCAGCACTTACTGAATTCTTTCTACGTGCCAGGCATTGTTCTAAGAGTTCATGTATATTTGCTCTCTTCACTCTAACAACAACCCAATGAAATAGGTTGCAATTCTTCTCTCATTTAACAGATAAAGCTCAGAGAGATTAAATAATTTCCCCAGGATCACATAAGTAGCCAATGAGTGTAGCCAGGTGTTAAACCCAGGTGGTCTGGCTCCAGAAACCATACTCGTACTCTCATGCTATACTACCTCTGATAGTAAAACCATTTTCTGTTTCCATTTACAAAGTTCTTCCACTGTTTTTACTTGTTTCATTGTTTACATGTTGTTTAGAATATGTTTTCTTTAGACCAGACACTGCTCTTTTGATAAAGATGATATAACCTGATGATTTTGTACATCTAACTCTGTGTCCTAGACAAGTTCATAATTGATGTCATTATTAAACCCGTTGGTAATGAAATTATTTCATTTAACGTTTTTATTTCATTCTAGACCCATCAATTATAAGAGATACAAAATTTATACGATAAGATAGATGGTCATATAAAAATGTTTCTAATATAGAAGAACAAGTCATAGTGATTTATATTTCAGTGTGGAGATTCCCTTATTCATCCATCCATCCATTCATTTGTCAAATATCTATTGAGTGCTAACTAGATGCTGGATGCTGCTCATGCACTAGGGATATAAAGTCAAAAAGACATGGTCCTTACCCTCCAAGATCTCTCAGTCATCTGGGCCTGATCAAATTCTTATTTCTGCTGCTGTCTATAACGGGAGGGACAGGGCAACGAGAATCAGGAATCCTAGACAGCAAAGGCTCTCTTCTATTTAGTGAAGCCAAGAAATCAAATAAAATCAAATGATCAGAGATGATAGATTTTTTAAAAATAAATAATCTTCTTTTCTTTAAGAAAAATCTTGCCAAAAGAAATCTCAACACACACAACTCTGCTCTGAGAATCTACTGATAAACTACAGAGTCCCTTTTTAAAATTTGGATGGAGAAGAGGAAGAAACAATAGCCCTAACATAATGATCTGGGGTAAATTAGTAAAAAGGGCTATATTAAAATTTAAGTAGGAAATTTATGTTGTATTAAATAGTATTCTTATTTATGAATTGATGACAAAGTATCCAGTTATGTCTAATGCTAACTTCCCTTGAACTATTGTTTAAAGAAGTATCAACCCTTTTAAAACATAATTAGCCATAGGTGAAGTTCCGATTGTTAAATATTTTAAAATATTGTGATTTTTAAAAAGTGATTGTGAAGAGATGAGTTAAAAATCTAAGGAAATAGATACCCCCAGATTAACCTTTGGTCATCAAGTGTAGCAGGAAGGTAGGCATCCTGGTGATGCATCTGTGAAAGCAGAAAGCAGAGACATAGACCACTCAGCCTTTGTGATTTATGATTATAAATTATTCTAAAATAAGTAAAGCTAAGCTAGGGAAAGATAGCTTCCAGCCTCTTCCGCCTATCCTTTTGCTTATTTGTATTCCTCTTACTCTAAGAACCATAATATGCTTTTTGTTATTATTAGATTCCCAGAGGAGACTTGTTACCAAAAGCATGGTCTGAGGTTCAGAGGACAGCAAATATTCCAGAGGCAAACAGACACAGAATCCTTATCTTGAACTGAAGGAAATAATACAGCATTTGTTTGGCTTCAAACAGCTTTTTCTTAACTCATTTGACTTCCAGCTCTCAACAACATGTCATCGATTTATTAACATTCCCATTTTAGAACTGAGAAAACTGAGCCTTCTTTCTGAGTTTTTTTTTCTCGCAATCACACAGTCCATCAGAGTAAGAATAGAGGTTTTAAAGTCAGATTTTCTGATGTCACGACCAGGGCTATTTTCTCTTCTTGATGTTCTTACCAGTATTGTTTGGAAAAACATGCCACTGTCTCTCTGATGGCATGAGATGCCAAAGTTGAGAAGTCAGGCAAACTTCTATTCTATTCAAATATGAGATTTTGCAGAACTCAATCCAAGGGGTATAAAGGTACTGACCTCTCCGTCCCCTTACCAGAGATATTTGCTTACATTCTAGAGTGAAAATGAAATTTATTCCTCTCCCCGCACCCCCCAACTCCAACTTCCATCTTTCTCTCTGGAGGGGAGGGCAGACAACCCACCAGCAGCTCTGCTTTCAGGGCCCTCGCCTGTAATATACCCACTGAATGTGTAGGAGCCCTCAAGCCCTCACTGGATCCGGGGATTGGACACTGGGAATTGATGTAACGTATTGCTCTGATGGCTGCTTTTGCTGTGAGTAATAAACTTTCTTTATCTCTGACCTGGAGGTCTCATGTGAACTGGCAAGTAGGTTACAATCCCATACTCTCCATGATGTCTGATGTAGCACCATGTTTTCAGTGTTTAATCTCTCCAGCCATTCACTCATCCAACAGCTTTTTTAAAAAGCACTTACTATACATGAAAGATTCCTAAAAGCCCTTGGGACATAGCAGTAAATTACGTAGACGAGGTCCCTGACCTATAGGGCTTACATTCCAGGGCCTGAGTAAACAATAAACAAATTAAACAGCTAGTTTTTATCTATCGATAACTTCCGTGAAGTAAATCTAATAGTGCAAAATGGTAGACTTGATTTGGGACACAGTCCAGTGTAGACAGGTGGTCACACATGGCCTCTCCAGATTGGTAGAGAGATAATTATATGAAAACAGTGGTTCTTACCAGGGTTGAATTTGTCCCCACAGGAGACATGTGGCTATGTCTGGACACACTTGTGATTGTCATGACTGAGGAAGGTGGAATTACTCCCAGTGTCTACTGGACAGAGGCCAGGGATGCTGCTAAACATTCTGCAATTCACAAGACTATCTTCCACAACAAAGAATTACCCGGTCCAAAACGTCAATAGGGCTGAGATTTAGAAACTGTATAATAGGGTAACAGCACTGCATCAGAAGTAAGAAAGACACTGATTGCACATTTGGCGGGTAATAACTCACTGAAGGATGGCAGAGTTGGTCAGAGAAGCCTTGACTGAAGAACTGTGCTTTGAGCTGAATTGTAAAGATAATTAGGAGTTTTCCAAGTAGATGGGATGGGCCTTACAAGAGTAGGTTCTCTCAAAGGCTGGGGCATGTAGCACTGTTTTCCTACCACAGAACTTCCTGATCCCCAAGGATACTGGGGACTCCCTTATGGTAGGATATTAGGAGTCGTCATGGAAAGGGGAGGCACCTGTCCTCTCTTTTGAAAGGACTTGGTCTGAAATTCACTGTTGGTGTGTGTTTGCACAGAGTCATAACGTACCTACCATGTTCAAACATCTTCTCTGTGTTAGGGACAAAGGGACAGACTGGCCAGCTCTTCTCAAACCTGTTTTCTGTTCATCTTGGGTACCCAACTAGATTACCTGTCTCACATCCATTCTCAGGAAGATGTAGCCATATGACAGGGTGCAGGTGTGAGGAGGGAGGTGTCCGCCTCCAGGCCCTCCTCGTAAAGCCTCCTCACTCTCCCCATCCACTGGTTGGAGGATGGAGGTTTCACAAGATGGAAGGAGGCTGGTCCCAGAATCCCTGCATGGAAGACATTGTGCTGCAATTTATTTTGGCAGAATCTCAGTTTTCATGGTATTAAGCCACTGGGATTTCAGGATTGATTTATTATAGCAGGAAGGGCTACCATAATTAGTATAGATAGTGCTAAGTACTTGAAGCTCATCATCCCTAATCCTCTCAGTGACCTTGCAATACAGGTGTTATTACCCACATTTTAAACATAGGAGAAAGGACTCCACGTGGCTAAGTAACATAAACTAGTAAGTGGAAAGAATTAGGAATCAAATGCACGATCTTTCCAATACGCTAAACAGCTGTGCACGGTCCTTCTATAAGACGTAGCCTTGATTGACTGGGTAACTTTTTCGAGGGAGAGCTTCTCTACAGAAATTTGCATCTTTCCCTATTTCTTCCAGTTCAGAGGGGTAACAAGCGGCTTTCTCCCAAGTTTCCATGCCTGGTGTAGTATACCAATGCAGCATTCTCATCTTCTAAAATATTTGACCCAGTACAAGAGGTAACATGATTGGTGAATAGAAACTGCTCTTGCATAAGTGGTACCGTGCTTGTCAGACACTCACAGATGGATAAAAACAAAACCTTCCCAAATAGTGGTGCTTATAATTTTCCTTATTGTTTTCTTCAATGAATTGAGAATGTACATGAAGCAAAGGACCTTCTGCCTCTCTCAGCTGCTGGAAGTCGCGTTTCATTTCCCTGTAAGAGAGTTTATGGGTCCCCAAGGCTGCTGGAAGGAGTTACCAGTAATCAGAGAGAGTCATAAAGGAAACGGGTGCTTATGTGAACGAGTTTGGGGAAATCCTAGGAGCCTTTCTGTGGACAGGGATGGAGTCAGGCAGGGCCTGGGAGGGGAAGCCTTTATATCTTTGATGTGACACATCTGGAAAAAAAAAAAAAAAAAAAAGAAGAAGAAGACCAGCGTGGCTGGGTCTCAGAGTGTAAGAAATGAGGCTGGGGAAACACATGTGGCCTTGGTCTTTCAGTCTGTCCAGCGTCTTTGGGAAACTACCACTCCTCCATTCTTAGTCCTTGAAATTTAGCTGGGGTTGGGCACTACCTTCTACTTTCAGGACTGGGCAACTGACCCAGACTTGACCCGTTACTTATTTCTGTCTCTATCTCCCGCCTCTGTCCCCAGCCACTCTGATTGTTATAGGAAAAGCCATATCACCTAAGCAGCACCAGTAGGAGTTATCCTTAAGATGGTTCTGGTACTGTCATTGGAAAGTTCTCTCTGATTATAGATATGTCTAATTAGCTAGGCCAGGTAACCCTTGGGGTGTTGGGGATATTCCTTAAGGAGAGCCTAAGAATGCAACCTCACTGAAGAAAGCAAAACAATATTAGAAGATTTGAAAAAAAAAAGTAAAACACACCCAGATGATATTATTAGAGATTGTGTCCAGGGATATAGTCATAAATGAAATCAAGCAAATGCTTAAGTTTTCCATTTTAGGAGCCTTGCATTTTCTTGTTTCGCCTGAGTTCGTTTGAGTTGGACTGTTCTCATTTGCAACCTAAAGGAATACATATAGGGCATGCTCCTCTAGGCCAGGATAAGGATTGGAACCTTTTTCCCAATAGCAGTGAGAAGTTATGGAAGGATTTAAGCAATAGACATGCTCAGGTTTGTGTTTCAAAGAGATCACACTGGCTGCACTGCAGAGAGCATGGGTCAGAGGGCCAGCAGTGATGAGAGTAGCAGGTGATTAGGGTGATCTAGCTATAAGGGGTGAGCAGCATGGATTTGAGTCATGGAGCTCAGAATGGAGAAAATATCACACATTAGAGAGATACTTAGGGTATAGAATTAAATTAATGTATTAATGAACTAAGAATGCAAATTAAGAAGGAGAGAGTGGTTAAGAATCACTCCCAAGTTTCTGGCTTGGGAAAGTGGTTGAATTAGAGAATTGCTCAAGGAAAAACAGAGCAACCTATAAGAATAACAAGTGCAGAAGGGGTGTAAAGATTATGAATTCACTTCTTAGAACACTATGTTGCGGTGCCTTTATCACATTCACATGGAAATTTCAGTAAGGCAGCTGGAAAGTTGGACCCAAATTTCAGAGACGAGCTCCAGACAGGAGAGGCACATTTGCAGGTCATCTGTGAATTGATGGTAATTTAACTCATGAGCATGTATGTATACGATCAGAGAGTAAAAGGTGAAGAGTGAGGAGAGAAGAGGCCTGGGGCTGGGCCTTGGGGATATACTGGGCCTAATCTTTAACAGCTCTGCAGAAAAGAATGAGTCGGCAAATGAAGACAGAGAAAGCGCAAGCAGAGAGGTAGGAGGAAATGAAGGAGGCCTTTGTACCAACTAAGGCAGGAGAAAAGTGTTTGAGGATCTTGTGGTCAACATTGCTGATTGCTGCTGACAGGTCTAATAAGCTGAGAATTGAGAAATACTAATCAAATTTAGCAACATGCATGCCACTGGTGACCTTAAGACCCATTTCAGTAGTGTGATTGGAGCAAGAGTCAGATGGGGTGGGTGAGGAGTGAGTGAAGAGTGAGGAAATGGAGACAATTATCATAAATAATGTTTTCAAGCCAGTAAGTGCTTCAATGCAGTAGTGAACTACCAGCAGTTGAATACATGCTTGACAAATTGATATTTGGGATTAGGTTTGCCTAGGTCTCTCAGAATCAAGAGCACGTGTATACTTGGCTCTCTGTCCATGATACACTTACATTCAATACCCAGAGAACACCATAATTCAGAAAGACACATGCACCCCAATGTTCATTGCAGCACTATTTACAACAGCCAGGACATGGAAGCAACCTAAATGTCCATCAACAGATGAATAGATAAAGATGTAGTACATATATACAATGGAATATTACTCAGCCATAAAAAGCAATGAAATTGGGTCATTTGTAGAGACATGGATGGACTCAGAGACTGTCATACAGAGTGAAGTGAGTCAGAAAGAGAAAAACAAATATCATATATTAATGCATATATGTGGAATCTAGAAAAATTGTTCAGATCAACCCATTTGCAAGGCAGAAATAGAGACACAGATGTAGAGAACAAATGTAAGGACATCAAGGAGGGTAAGGGCGGGTGGGATGAATTGAGAGATTGGGATTGACATATATACGCTAATATGTATAAAACAGATAACTAATGAGAACCTACTGTATAGCACAGGGAAGTCTACTCAATGCTCTGTGGTGACCTAAATGGGAAGGAAATCCAAAAAAGAGGGGATTATATGTATACATATAGCTGATTCACTTCGTTGTACAGCAGAAAATTACACAACATTGTAAAGCAGCTATGCTCCAACTAAAAAAAAAAAAAAATTAAAGCATATATCCTGTGTTAGGCTCTGGGTTATGAAGTTGCATGAAACTAGATGGGAGACAGACTTGCAGAGGCAGTGGTCTGATTCAACATGGTACTGCAGTGAAGGAATACAGAGTGAGAGGAACGGCAAAGGCCCCCTGAAGACGGTGACAGCCGAACTAACTCTTGAAGAATATGTGAGGGTTAAGTTTATCCTTGTGGAAATACAGCTCTTCCATACATATAGCCTATCCATAAAAGACGCACGTCAGTACAGTCCGTCTTCATTCGCCCAATGGAATAAATGTATAGAAAACCAGAAGTCAGTTTACTCTCACTCACCACGTGGCCTGACCACTACTTGGCTCTATATGCACTGAAAAAGCAAAAGGCAGAGCTGTTAGGTGTATGTTGAAAAGAATCTCTCCTAGACTTCTTATCTCCATGGGGCTTCAGAATGAAATATATCAGCTCCACAGGGAAGCCCCTGACAGAGGGGAACCTATTTAACAAGTCATGGAAAATGAATAGTTTGGCTGTGGAAGGGAGCACACAGTCACAGAAAAATCTATTCTCAGAGATGTGGGTGTTAGCAGGACCCAATGACCCACATTCAGAAAAATTTGTCTATTAATTAGGCCAGGTGGTTCCATCCCAGAAGGCTCTGCCTAGCAACTGTAACTAAGAGCATCTGTGACTTCAGTCCTGTGAAAGAACTTCAGTGTGAGAAATCAGTGTGGCGTGGATAGTGGCAAGAGAAGTCTCTGAACTTGAGGCCGATTGCTCTCTCTGTGCCCCTGTTTTTGCTTCACCCAGATGAATAATTTCTGACAGCCCAACAGATCACCAAGACAGACTGGCTCTCCCCCTACAAACTTAAACTCTGTGTAGCCTTTTCATCTGGCCTTTGAATACCAGTGATGGATAGTTTCAAATAAGGATATTAAAACAATATTTGAGGGTCATTGCAGGATGGTTGGGATATGGAACAGGTACAATGGAGATTTTCATACACTCTTGGTTTACTGTTTGTTTCATTCAATTCATTCATTCATTGAACAAACATTTCACATTTTTCATAGACAAGGGGCACAATATCAAACAAAACAATATCTGTGCTCAAAACCTTAAAATCTATGGGAGGAGATCAACAAAGTCATTTCAGTACAGTGAGATCACTGCTACCATAGGGAGCCTTAAGCGTAGGGAGCGCTAAGTGCAGGGAACCCTGGAAAGAGGTAGGCGACCCAATCTTTGAAGAATCCTGGAAGGCTGATGGGAGAGTTAACCTGTAAGGAAAATTAAAATTCACGCTGAGGACAAAGGAGAGGGTGGTGTTCTATGAAGTGCTAACAATATGTATCAAGGCAGCAGGCATGAGCAGGGCATATTTGTTGAATGTCCTGTGGCTTGAGATTGAGAGGGCTGAGATAAGAGTATAAGAATTGAGATGGAGAGGTAAGCAGCGGCTAGATCATGTAGGGTCTCAAATGCCATGCTGAGGAGCTACAAGTGTTACCCGCCAGGTAGTAATAGAACAGTTTATTTATTTATTTATTTTTAATTTTATTTATTTATTTATTATTTTTGGGGGGTACACCAAGTTCAATCATCCATCCCTACACACATATCCCCGCATTCCCCCCCTCGACTCCCCCCCCAACCCTCCCTCGAGTTATTTATTCGTTTTTATTAAAAATTTTTTTTATTGAAGTATGGTTGACTTACAATGTCATGTTAGTTTTAGGTTTTTGGCACATTGATTCAATTATTCATGCAAATATATATATACATTCATATACGTATGTTTGTGTAATATATGCATGTATTAATATATATGTATATTCTTTTTCAGATTATTTTCCCTTATAGGTTATTACAAAATATTGAGTATAGTTCCCTGTACTATACAGTAGATCCTTGTTGGTTATCTATTTTATATATAATAGTGTATATATTAATCCCAAACTTCTAATTTTTATCCCTCCTTCCCCTTTGGTAACCATAAGGATGGAGGCAGGGAGGCAACTTAGAGTCCATTTGTAGTAAATCAGACAGAAGATGGTGGTGGCTTACACCAAGGCAGAGAGTAGAGTTGGGAGGGATGGGTTGAATCAAGAGATCACATAGAGGTAAGGCCATAAGACAGCTGGAATCTCCTGGTGACCATATACTTCTCTTGATGGAATGACATGACAGGGCTCAGTCTGTTCCATGGAGAAAAAAGAACCTACTCAAATTTTGCAAATCAATTTGGAGAGAGCTGTCAATATATCATACCCTCAGCAAAAGATCACTTGGCATAGCCAGTTTCTGGGCAGCTAACATGTAAAAGGATTAGTGCAGGTTGAGATGTAAAAGTCTATTTAAAATTTCATGTTTGGGTTGTTTCATGGGCTCCTGCAACTGCAGATTTTTCTTCTATTTTTAACTCATGGCAGGAGATTTTTTTCCCCCCAAGATAGTGCCGTATTTTAAATTAAATATTTAATTATGAATATTTCAAACACATAAAATGTGCAGAAAATAATGTAACAGACACGTATGGAGCTATCACTAGTATTTTAAAAAAGTTAGCTTTGTATCATATTTGCTTTAGGTATCTTTCTTAAACAGTTAAGATGTAATTAAATCATGATTGCTCTCTTTCCAACATCCTGAACATCTCAGAGGAAACCATCACTGCAAGTTGGTGAATGTCATTCCATATATTTCAACATTTACTTGACATGTAGGTATCCACAAACAACATATAGTCTATTTTAAAATATCTTGCATATTTTGTAAGATTGTAAAATTGTATCATACTTGATCATTTTCTATCTTGTCTTCTTCAATCAAAACATTACTCTCGAGATTTCTTTATGTTGATAAAAGTGGATTCTGTTCATTTATTCTAATGACAGTATATATCCCACTGCATTGATAGAGTTTATAGATCTGTTTCCTTTACTGAGACACAGTAACTTTCTCCCTGTTCTTTCACTTGCATGAAAGTTTCTCTGTGATAGTTACTGAGAATCAGAATTGCTGGTCTGTATCCCTATCAATACTCAGTGATCTGTGTAGTTACTTTTGGACAGTCTGAAAGTGAAATATCTCATTATTGTTTTAATATACATTTTCTAATTATTAGTGAGTTTGAGGTTTTCCCCTCACAATTTATTAGCCATTTGATTTCCCTCTGCTGTGAATCACCTATAAATATGCTTTGTCCATTTTTCTATTTGCTGTTTCTCTTTCTGTTATATTCTTTTCCTTATTTATTTGGATAAATTTGTTCTATATCCTGAATACTTGGCCCTTTGGTCCAGGGGTTAAAGTTATTTTCACCCAGTCTGTGACTTTTTTTCATTTTTTCTATTTTAATTCCCTTTATGGAAATTGTCAGTTTTGTTTTTTGTTTGTGTGTCTTATTTAATATGTTTTGAAATAATTGTATGATTTTTTTTTTCTTTTAGGATTTCTGTGTCTTTTATATTGTTTGGGAAATTGTTGCCTAACCTCACAATAAAGTTATTTTTTTCCCCAAATTTTCTTCTAAAAGTTTTCCAGGATTGCTTCTAATATGTCTTTTATCCACCTTAACTTTATTTTTACATATAGATAGAGTTCTAATTTTGTCTTTTTCCATAGGGACAGCCAATTAATGGTCTCGGCACCATCACCAAAATTCTTGTAATGTCATCTCTGTCATGTGCCAGGCTCTCGTATAACAAGGGTCTGTTTATTTCCTCTATAACCTGTTCCCTTGGACTATTTTCTATTCCTGTATCCTATATCACTCAGATTAAAATACAAACTACTATACAAAATATATATAAACTAAATAAGCTACAAGGATATGTTTCACAGCTCAAGGAATATAGATGATATTTTATGATAACTTTCAATGGAATATTATCCATAAAATGTTGAATCACTATGTTGTACACCTGAAATTAATATAATTTGGTAAATCAACTCTACCTCAATAAAATATATTATTTTAATATTGCTATTGTGAATATTTATAATTATATATGATATATTTACATTAAAATAAAATATCCTTATATCAATCTTACTCTTTCTTCTGTGTTCTCTCCTTTTTACTTCGACCTCATCAGTCACCTCCTTCATCTATTTTTCTTCCTTTTTCCAGATCACCTTAGCTATTACTCAATTTTCAATTTTCATAAGAATTTTAGAATCTGCTTGTCAAGGTTCATGAAAAATTCTGTTAAAATTTTGACTGGAATTACATTGACTTTGTAGATTTTGGGAGAATCAGGGTCTTTATGATATTGATAATGACCATCCATGTAGATGTATCTATGTTCATTTATAGCATTTCTCTTTAGTATTTCCATGAAAATTTACATTCTGGCCATTAAGGTTTTATACATTAAATATATATATATATATATATATATATTTGCAATATGTTTTGTCATGAAAACAAGTGCTCATTTGCACTTGACAACACCTCTGTTACCTCTTCTCTGCTTCTTCCCTTTCAATTTTTATTTACTTATCACATACATACAGATAAGTGAACAAATCATAAATGTAAGACGATTATAAAGTGATGATCAAGCAACTGATACTCAGATCAACAGAGAGAATATCATGTGCATCCCACAAGTCCTTTTGCATCTTCTTGGAGTCATTACCCTTCCTAGAGATCTTTCACTATCCTTATTATCAAGTACCATCAAATAGGGTGCCTATTAAAAACTGTTATGTAGACAGAATCATACACTATGCATTCTTTTAGGTTTGACTTGTTTTAACTCAACATGGGGTTTGTAAAATTCATCCATATCGCTGCATAAAGTTGTAGCCTATTCTTTTTCATTGTTGCATTATATTGCATTGTGTGAATACTATTAATCCGTTGCATTTATGTTGCCACTGAATCCTTGATGGGCATTTAAATAGTTTCTAATGGGGAGCCATTGTAAATACTGTTGCTATGAACATTAATGCATCTTTCAATGAATACATGGGATTATTTGACTATAAATTTAAGTCTGGACTTTTGGGTCACAGGTACACATATAGTCAGCTTGTAGTAAATACTGACAGGGTTTTAGAGTTTTTCAGCACTTATGAAGAATTCTTATGCTTTATATTACTATTTATGAGAATTACCTTTCCTTATCATCGATTCATTCTAATAGAGGTTAGTGATATCAAGTTGTGGTTTAATTTGCTTTTTTTCAGATGACTAGTGAAATGTAGCCTTTAATTTTTATATTTTATGAACCATTTGAATATGCTCACTTGTGAGGAGGCTATTCCAGTTTTTTGCTCATTGTCTTATTGAGTTGGTTATGTTTTTCTGATTGATTTGGACACAAACACACACAATACACTTTTCACTCCCTTACCAGGGCATTTTGGAGAATATATATTCTTAATTTAATGCAATATGACTTAATTTTCCCTTTATAGCTATTGTTGTTTGTGTCCTGTTCAAGAAATCTTTGCTTCCTTCAAGATCATAAAGTGCTTCTTTACTGTGTTTTTAAAGCTTTATCATCTTACCTTTCACATGTAGGTCTATGATCCACATTTAGTTATTTTTTAAAATATAGCATGATGTAGTGATCAAGATACATTTACTTCCCATGTGGATATCCAATTGACACAGTACCATTTGTTGAAAAGACCATCCATGCCTTCACTATGCTGCAGTGTCACCTTTGTCATAAATCAGGTGACTGTATGTATAATAAACTATTTCTAAACTCTAGTCTGTTCCACTGATCTATTTATCTATCATTAGACCAAAATCACAGTGTCTTAATTATTATAACTTTATAATAGACCTTTCTTTCTTGTTGAATATGTCCTTCAATTTTGTTTTTCTTCTTCAAGATTACCTTGCCTATTCTTGGACATTTTCATTTTCATTTAAAAATTTAGAATCAACTTAAAGACTTCCACAAAAAATATATTTGCAACCCGACAACACAAAATTTTCCATTCTATGAGCAGAGAATATCCTTCCAATTAATTGGTTCTTTTATAAATTCTGCACAACTCTCATTAATTTAATTTATTCATAGGTATTTGACATTTTATGATAAATAGTATCTTTTAAAATATATTTGTTAATACTATGTTATGTTTCGTATCTCTTTTAAATAACGTAAAGCTGGTTTTCTTCAAGCTGATCATTTCTGTATTACTGACAAGTTCAGTCCACTTTCATTATGATATGTGTTAATTTATTTCCTCTTATCTATTTTGAGTTTTCTAATCATTTTTGTCTTTACTTTTATCTCCATGTTTTCTGCCTTTTTCTAGGATTGATCAATTTTATTGATTCCCAGCTTCCTCTTTACTGTTTTGGAAGATGCACATGATGCTTTTATTCTTTTATTGGTTTCCCTTAATATTTCAATACAATACTTCCTTTGTGGGAGTTGATATGAGAATTTAGTAGCAACAATGAGGTAACGTATTCAAAGTGCACGGCCCATGATATGTGCTCAAAAAAATGGTAATGATCTTTATCAGTATTCCTCTGACTCTTAGAAATATTATCAAGATACAAAAATCATCATCTTCCCTCATTCCCTCTTCTTTTTATATCTCTCTGTATCACTCTGTCTTTCTAGGACAGGACCTCAAACCTATGTAATAACTAAAGGATTTTGACGTCTGAGTTATTTCGTCATAAGAACAAAATCAAGTCACTAAAAGCACCAGGGATGTCTCTACGCAGAAAGGCTTCCAAAGGCAGTCCAGGTCTGGGTAGTGGAGTCTTAACTTGAGGCTTATGAGACAAGAAGCTGACACATGCTTTTTCCACCCAGCCTAGATGCGGCTTGTTAAATGTAGCTACAGTGACACTCTGATCATCCACTGCGAGGAACCAGCACAAAGGGTTTCTACCCTAAAAAAAGGTGTTTTTTTTTGTCTTTTATTTTTATTATTTATTTGTTTGTCTGTTTATTTATTTATTTTAAGCTCTTTGTTAGAATATAATTGCTTTACACTCTTGTACCAGTTTTTGAGGTACACCAAAGTGAATCAGCTGTATTTATACACATATCCCCATATCCCCTCCATCCTGCGACTCCCTCCCATTCCTCCCTGTCCTGGCCTTCTAAGGCATCACCCATCATTGAGTTGGTCTCCCTTTGTTATACAGCAACTTCCCACTAGCTGTCTATTTTACGGTTGGTAGCGTATATATGTCTATGCTACTCTCTCACTTCATCCCAGCTTCCCCTTTGCCCACCTCCCCCAGCCCCATGCCCTCCAGTCCGTTCTCTGCATCTGCATCTTTATTCTTGCCCTGTCACTGGGTTCATCAGTACCATTTTTTTAGATTCCATATATATGAGGTAGCATACATCATTTGCATTTCTCTTTCTGGCTTACTTCACTCTGTGTGACAGTCTCTAGGTCTACCCACCTCATTACAAATAGCTCCATTTCATTCCTTTTTATGGCTGAGTAATATGCCATTGTATATATGTGCCACATCTTCTTTGTCCATTCATCTGTTGATGGGCATTGAGGTTGCTTCTATGCCCTGGCTGTTGTAAATAGTGCTGCAACGAACATTATGGTACATGTTTCTTTTCGGATTATGATTTTCTCTGGGTATATGCCCAGTAGTGGAATTACTGGGTCATATGGTAGTTCCATTTTTAGTTTTTTAAGGAACCTCCAAATTGTTTTCCATAGTGGCTGTACCAACTTACAGTCCCACCAACAGTGCAGGAGGGTTCCCTTTTCTCTACACCCTCTCCAACATTTATTGTTTCTAGATGTTTTGATGGTGGCCATCCTGACTGGTGTGAGGTGATACCTCATTGTGGCTTTGACTTGCATTTCTCTAATAATTAGTGATGTTGAGCATCTTTTCATGTGTTTGTTAGCCATCTGCATGTCTTCTTTGGAGAAATGTCTATTTAGGTCTTCCACGCCTTTGTGGATTGGGTTATTTGCTTTTTTGGTATTAAGCTGCATGAGCTGCTTGTATATTTTGGAGATTAATCCTTTGTCCATTGCTTCATTGGCAAGTATTTTCTCCCATTCTGAGGGTCGTCTTCTTGTGTTGTTTATGGTTTCTTTTGCTGTGCAAAAGCTTTTAAGTTTCATGAGGTCCCATTTGTTTATTCTTGATTTTATTTCCATGATTCTAGGAGGTGGGTCAAAAAGGATCTTGCTATTATTATTCAACACAGTTTTGGAAGTTTTAGCCACAGTAATCAGAGAAGAAAATGAAATAAAAGGAATCCAAATTGGAAAAGAAGAAGTAAAATTTTCACTCTTTGCAGATGACATGATATTATGCATAGAAAACCCTAAAGATTCTACCAGAAAACTGCTTACACTAATCGATGAATTTAGTAAGGTAGCAGGATACAAAATTAATGCACAGAAATCTCTTGCATTCCTATACAATAGCAACAAAAGTGCAGAAAGAGAAATTAAGGAAACTCTCCCATTTACCATTACAACAAAAAGGATAAAATACCTAGGAATAAACCTGCCTAAGGAGGCAAAAGACCTGTATGCAGAAAACTATAAGACACTGATGAAAGAAATCAAAGATGATACAAACAGATGGATGGTCATATCATGTTCTTGGATTGGAAGAATCAACATTGTGGAAATGAATATCCTACTCAAAGCAATTTACAGATTCAACACAATCCCTATCAAATTACCAACAGCATTTTTCACAGAACTGGAACAGGAAATCTTATGATTTGTATGGAAACACAAAAGACCCCGAATAGCCAAAGCAATCTTGAGAAGGAGAGATGGAGTTGGTGGAATTAGGCTTCCTGACTTCAAATTATACTACAAGGACACAGTGCTCAAGACAGTATGGACTGGCACAAAAATAGAAAGGAAGATCAATGGAATAGAATAGAGAGCCCAGAGATAAACCCACACACATATGGGCACCTTATCTTTGACAAAGGAGGCAAGAAAATACAATAGAAAAAAGACAGCCTCTTCAATAAGTGGTGCTGGGAAAATTGGACAGCTACATGTAAAAGAATGAAATTAGAACACTTCCTAACACCATACACAAAAATAAACTCCAAATGGATTGAAGACCGAACTTCTAGAGGCAAACATAGGCAGAACACTCTATGACATATGTCATATACCTTTTGAATGTAGCGTCTGACTCACTATTAGACCCGGTGCTAACTGGTAGATATGATCTCTTACTACAAAATATATATATTTTTTCCTGCACAGGCAGACAGGACAATTCAGGTGTAAACTCTATAAAAGAGACAGTAGGATTTTACCGCTTCCCATTAAAAGAAAAAATTTGAAATACTACCCAGTCCATTCTGCTTTTGTTTGTGAAGTTGGAAGCAAGGTCCAGAAAGAAGCATTTCCTTCTTTGATGTGGGCTTTTGAAAGATGGCACGAGTGATACTGGTGGTTATAAAGTAATTTGTGCCAAAGCTGACCTTGGATCATACTTCACCACTTGTATGAATCTCTGCTTCAAGTTGACCTTATCGTTTGAGTGCAGTGAGCAAATTCAGGGTCGACCAAGAGAGGGGAGATGGGCAGCGGGGAAGGAAGAAAAGCAAACCTTGAGCTGTAGAAAGCATTTTTATAAATATTGAGATCATCTGAAATTCTGTCTCACAACAGTAAAGCAGGCATTTAATCCCCATGAAGGTCAGCAGTGAAATGTTTTAAGATTTAAGGACAGTGGGGATATCTTGGCTAAATTTGCTAAAAGCCCCAAAGCTAACTACTTTCCATGTCTGCTTTTGATTGAAGTGAAATGAGTTTCAACTTGCAGTAACCAAACTCTCCGGCCACTTTTTGCTTGTTTGTTTCCTTTAAGTTATGTTCTATCTCTCCAATGGCATGCATAATTAGTTAAAATGCTGAGAAAAACAGCTGGATCTCAGAGGAATCCACCTCCATGAAATTGCTTCATTCCTTCCAAATTGCTTATGCTTTCCAGTTGTTTTAAGGAAGTTCTTCCACCGAATGAAATTGTTTTAATTGTTATACCCTCTGCCCCAACCCTGTCCTCACCACTTTCTTCTCTTCTTGTTAATCCATTTGGATGCATGTACATTCTCCTGCCATGCTTGAGTCTATAGACTAAGTTCTGGTCCTCTGTTCTGTTTTCTTTCTCATCATCTTCAAAGGCAGGCACCCGCTTTGTGTTTGTGTTGATCAGCTGCTATGAAATTTTCTAAAGTCTGGAGCTCTCTGGATGTATATTCCATCATTTGAAATAAAGGCTTCTATTTATTTTTACCTTCCCTTTCCCTTTTGGAATAGGAATAGTCTTGCTTTCCTTTGCAACATGCGAGTGGGCAGAGTATGCCATCCTTGTGAGTGACAGAGTCTTCATCCATGGCAGCCTGGTCCTGTCTCCAAGGTACAAGACTCCCTGCCAACAGCTTTCTTAGCATCTCTGGTTTTAAATTACATACAGAGGCTATAGGGAGATGCTGGTCAAAAGGTACAGCAGGGTGAATACGTTCTGAAGATCTTATGTACAGCATGGTGTCTGTAGTTAATAATATTGTGTCATATACTTGAAATGTGCGAAGAGAGAGATCTTAAGAATTCTCACTACACACCAAAAATCCCAACCATGTGAAATGATGTATATGTTAATTAGTTTGATTGTGGTGCTCAGTTCACAATGTCTATGTGTGTCAAAACATCACGTTGTATACCTTCAATATACACAATTTTTATTTGTTAACTTTACCTCATCAAAACTTCCTTTTAAAGCTGAAAAATTATATTAGAAGAACCACTGTGAGGTTCTATGGGGTTCTGACCCATTAACTAAGAAAATTGGACTTCTGGTTTGGGGCAAGGACAGTGTTGGACTAGAGATAAGAAGACAGATTTTAAAGTCTGAGTAATATCATTTTAAACACCTGACCTGACCTTTACTTGCTGTGCACCTTTGCACTACCTCTTAAGCTCAGTTCTCCATCTGTAACTTGTGAATAATAATACTACTTTCCATAAAGGGGTGTTGTTAATTTTAAATGGGGTAACTTATATAAAGTGTTTGGGATGAAGCTGGCACATTATAAGCTCCTATATGCCATGTTAAATATCAATAATGATATTAATAATGTTGGAGCATAGAGAGTACCATTCCCCACAGAGGCAACCTACTGATGGAATTCAGGAAAAATATAGCCGGAAAGTTAATTCGCTTTCTGAACGGGTTGACTACAAATGGGAGATGCAGTTATGCAAATTCCAGAAATAATAGCTAACATTTATTTCAGCTTGCCAGAGTATACTCACTGCCCCAATGGTTTTCAAATCTTACCGTGAATAAAAATCCCCAGGAAGCTTGTTGCAAATGCAGAAACCCGGGTTCCATCCTTAGAGGTTTCAGTTGCCCTAAAGTTCAGGATTTTACTTTTAAGGGGTAACCTAGGTGTTTCCATTGACTCTACATTAAAGACAGCCATACTGGACTTAAAGTCAGGCTAATCACAGTGCATAATAAAGTTGACTCTCTGGTACATTTTCCCACTATTATATGTGCCTAGTTTCAAAGGTAACTGTGACTTCTGGTACTTGATAGACTTATCCTTGGAGTCACATTAGTCAGCCTGTCTTGGCCTACAGAATGTTCTGGAATATATACTCTTAAGTAGATGCTGCTTGAGTTCCTCCAAGGCATTAGAATCCTTCTACTTTAAAGCTCATTGTCCAAATGAAGTCTGCCGTTATTGGAATAGGAACACTTTTCAATTTTTCTGTAAATCTAACGTTATGTCAAAAGAAAAATTCCTGGTTTCCCAAGTGCATGTTTAACTCCCAATCTTAAAGCAATAGTAATAGTCATTGTCTTACATTGAGGTTAGGTGTGCTTTTTCAGGCTAAGTCCCACAACACAGAGGAACTGGTGTTATTCTGGAAGGAACCCCCTTTCCTAAGGGGCACTAGCAGCCCTTTTGCATTTCTGAGGCCCACAGAGAAGAAGAGGGGCCAGGGCCTGGCTGTAGAGGAGCACACACAGGCTGCTCTTAGTAAGGGGATTGGGCAGTTGGGTGGGAGGTAGAAGGCGAGAAGTAGGAGGAAGTATCATCCAGGTCAGTGGTTTTGCAGGCTGACCAGGAGAACCTCCTAGGGAAGTTTGCTGATTCAAAAGCTCTAGGATGAGGTACAGGAATTTGCAGATTATAAAGGGTCAGTAGTGGTTATGAGGACTGGCCAAGTTTGGAAACCATAGATAGCAGTAAGAATCACAAGCTAGAAAAAAAATCACTGTGTATTCAGATAATCCGACTCCAGGGGACCTCAGTTATTTTATTTATTTATTTATGTATGTATGTATATATGTATGTATTTATGTATTTATGTTTTTATTTGGCTACATTGAGTCTTTGTTGCTGTGCATGGGCTTTCTCTAGCTGTGGCGAGTGGGGGCTACTCTTTGTTGCAGTGTGTAGGCTTCTCAACGTGGTGGCTTCTCCTGTTGCAGAGCACAGGCTCTAGACATGTGGCCTTCAGTAGCTGCAGCCACAGACTCAGTAGTTGTGGTACGCGGGCTCTAGGGAGCAGGCTCAGTAGCTGTGGTGCACGGGCTTAGTTGCCCTGCAGCATGTGGGATCTTCTCAGATCAAGGATGCAACCTATGTCCCCTGTATTGGCAGACGGATTCTTAATCACTGCACCACCAGGGAAGCCCAGGGGACGTAAGTTATGCAACTGAGTGTTTGGAGAGCTCTCCCCAGGGGAGCACTGGGGGTGGGAGTTGGCATCTCATTGCAGACACTCAGACAGGAAATCCAGGACTACAACAGAGGCAAGATTGTCACGATGATTGGAGGTAGGGAATGATTTGAGTGTTCTAGGCTAGGGCTGGTGCCACACTAAGATGAAGGAGAGTAGAGGTGATTGGTGCACAAACACCACTGGATAGACAGTTGAAGATGGGTTTGGTTTCTCTTCAGATCCTTTGCATTTTCCTGGATTTTCTCTGAGGGTTATTACTGATTCTTCTGGGACTTACTTCTGTGTCAAAGCCTTGGTTCTGGAAGTTCATGACTGCCAGGCATCTGAGTTGTAGGAAACAAGTATGGCAGGATACGGCTTGTGCCAAGCAATGTCCTCTTCTGCGTATATGTTCATGAGGGAGGCAGTGTCTCCACATTGGTGCTGGGAAAAGCTTAGAGTCGGGCAGATGTCAGAGTCTCTTAGTTTCTTGGACGGAACCACTGTGCCAATGGCCAGCAGGTACAAAGGATGGCAGGTACAACTATTTTCAATGAAATATTTAGGTCACATAAACATACATAGAAAAATATAACACGTACACACACCTGAACTCACTCTCAAGCTTAAACAATAAAATATCACAAATAAAAGGGATGCCCTCTTTACACCTGAGCTGTAATGCGTTTTCCTCTTTACAATCTAAGGTAATTACTCTTTTGAATTTAGCTTTTACCATTCCAAGCCCTGTCTTGTACCTTTACTACTTCAGTATGTATCTATAAACTATATTTATATGATTTTTAATCACATTTTAACTTTTATATAATTGTTGTCATGCTTTAGGTATCTCTCTCCTACTTTATTTTTTTAAATCCACTGTATATTTTTGAGACTTATGCGTGTTAAGTAGGTAGATCTAGCCCATTAATTTAATTTTCTTGTAGTATAAATACATCACAATTTATCCATTTATTATTAAACATTGTGCTTTCATATATGTCTTGCACCTCACATAATTGTTTCTCCAAGAATGGAGATTGTTGGGCCATAATGTATGTACATTTCCTAGATATTGTTAGATTGCTCTCCAAGTGTTGCACCCATTTACATGCCCACCAACGGGATATGAGGGTCCCAATGCACCACCTCTTTGTCAATACTTGGTATTACCTGCCTTTTTCATTTCTACCAATTGAATATTTGATTGGTGTTATCTGATGATGGTTTTAATTTGCATTTTGTTAATTACTACTGAGGTTGGACCATTCAGGATTTCTCCTCTAAGAATTTCCTATCCATATTTTATACTTATTTTTCCTTTTTTTATTTTTTATTTTTTATTAATTAATTAATTTTATTTTTTGTATTGGCTATGCTGGATCTTCGTTGCTACACACCGCTTTCTCTAGTTGCTGAGAGCAGGAGTTACTCTTCAATGTGATACATGGGCTCCTCATTGTGATGGCTTCTCTTGTTGTGGAGCACGGGCCCTAGGCACATGGGCTTCAGTAGTTGCAGCACATGGGCTCAATAGTTGTGGCTCACGGGCTTTGTTGCTCCGTGGCATGTGGTATCTTCCTGGGGCAGGGATTGAACCCACGTCCCCTGCATTGGCAGGCAGATTCTTCACCACTGCACCACCTAGGAAGTCCCTTTTTTCCTTTTTTAAATGTTAATTTCAAGCAGTAGTTTACATATACTGGACACCAATTCTTGATATATAATTGCATTGAAATTCCCCCTCAACTGTGGGATACTTTTTTGGGTGGGGTCACCTTTTTGAAAGTAAAAGGTCAAGTAGAGGGACAAGGAAGCACACATCACATTTTTGGAAAATAGGAGATGTGGGAGTGAGTTACTAAGGCCATAAGGAAGGGATCAGAACCCAGAAGTTATAGAGTCAGAGCCAATGATTCTGCCTGACCCTTACATGAGGCTGAGATTTTGAAAGAACCTGGATTTTTTTTTTTAATCTCTTGCTATGGACTCAAGCAGCTCTGTCATCAAACAACCAAATTTGAATCGTGGGAAGAATAAATAACTCAGTTGTTATTTTATCCAGCAAACACTTAATGAACTCATACCATGTGCCAGGCTGTGCACCAATTTTCTAGTGTTATATGCACCCTGTGTACAGTGTGTGAAGATGACACAGACCTTGACCTTGAGGAGCTCTCAGTATTGTCAGAGGGACCCACCTCTAAGGAAGCCCTTGGATAACAACGTGACAAGAGCCTTAGCAGAGCTTAGGACAGGAGCCGTTGATTTCTTCACTCTTTGGTGAAATATTTATGGAGCATCTACTATGGGGACTAGGAATATGGCTGTAAACAAGGGAGGCAAGAACTCCTGAAGCATATGTTTTAAAGGTGTGAGACGATCATTATGCAATCTGTATATAAATCAGGAAATCACTGTTGTAAATAAGTCACCATCAAATAAATAAGTTCATAACCAAGAAATTTCAGGCAATGTTACATGTCAAGATGAACATACTGTTAAAAGGACAACATGATGAAAAGTGTTGAAGGCTGGGTCTTCTGCAGCTGGTGGGGCTAGAAAAGGCCTTGCTGAGGAGCCAACATTTGAGCTGAGATGTATGTGATGAGCAGGAGTCAGAGATATGAAATCTGGGTGGAGCAAGTGCAAGTCTGCAAGGCAAGAATGAGCCCAGGGCTCACAAATAAACAGAAATCACAGAAAAGGGAGTAGTAGAATCTACTGGCAGGCAGGGGGCTTTGAGGTAGAAGGCAAGTTCTGCAGAGGAGGTCGCATTAGGCAAAGTCAGGAAGGATGGAGAATAAGCTAAAGAACATTCTGGCCACAGGAAATAACATGAACAGGGATTAGGAGAGGAAACACACTGTGCAAAGCCAAAGCTTCAGCATCTAAATCCGTTAACCTATGCCGTCACAGAGTCAGACACAAGGTCCAATGGGCCACAGCACACAGCTGTTCCTAGAGCCTGGGCTCAGCCCAATTGCCGGCACACATGTCTCCTAATTCTGGAACTTCCATGGGCTCCATCTTTAGGCAAAAACCATCAGGTGATCCAGCAAAGGAAGATTTTTCTCCCATGGATGTGAAAGTAACAGAGTTCAGATTGTGATTTGTAACTAGGGGTGAGGGGGTTAGGTAGGGATCATCTAAAGGCAAGTTTCAGTCAAACCCAAAACTTCTACTTTGAACTTGGTTGTTGCTGCTCGGTTGTTTAAATTTTCTTTGCCAAATAGTTCATGTAGGTATATACATGATTCCGTTGTTTAGGATGAACACCTGAATACAAATGGACTTGACGCCATCCTCTCAGAAAGATAGCAGGGAGCAAGCAATGAGCCTTTAAATTATACCTCCTGGCCAATAATCCAGGTCTATACAAAACTAATGCAGCCCCTATCACCTGAATTTCCATTGTGTCCATCTCAGTAGCTCTTAGCATCACTGCAGGGGGTAGTTTTAAAACACATGCAAGTTTTAGCAGTCTTCATAAGACTTAGAGACCCCCCCCCCTTTGTTTTTGAAAGAATAGAAATATTCTCTTGAACAGGTAAATGCTGTTTGATGACAGGGCGCATGGGATAGCTCATTCTTCCCTGGAGATAGCTCTGGAAAGTCTTCTCAAATCTATCTCTATGGCTCTTAGTTCTGCTTAAATGATTCCAATCACTTAAATAGTTTCTGGTGATAAAAATAGTCACTGGGAGACTTGGAGACACCATACATTTTAATCAGAACAATTCCTGATTTTCACTATCTTCGCTTGCTCTTTTATCTGATTTCTTAAAGTTAAACATTAGTTAAAAATGAGTGTTTTTGTTGTTATTTTCAGTACACACTGTTGCATTCTTATTGCTTAAGAATAAGCATTCCCAGGGAATGCAAGGCATTCTGGAGAAGGCACAGAAAGCTGCATTTTGTACTTGGCAATTATTTTCTAATCATTAAGCTCAAAGAAACTTCATTGGGTGGCAGGGGACACTGTATTTCTCTAGAAGAAAGATGCTATAGATGTTATCCCATCAAGACATTTCCTGTCAACCTAGGAAAGGAGCTCACACAGTGTATTAATTTCACCAGCTGAATAGAAAAGGAGCCCCTCCCACAGAGAGAGAGAGAGGAGAGAGAGAGAAGATATGAGAGAGAGAGAATGAGAGGGAGAGAAATACTTAGAGTGCCGTATTTTGTGCAAGCATTTGTTGGTATCTACATTTCTTCAGCCTCTGCTCTCTAAGTTTTTCTCAGAGCTTAGTAGACAGCTGAAGGGTCTGCAAGCTAGTGCCCTGGGGCAAACTTGCCTTTTTTATAGACTATGAAGTCATAAAAGATGACTATTTGGACTCATTTTTTTGGATCCTGTTATTTTTATTGTGTGGCTTTGAGAAATGGTTTCCACTGGAATGCCAATGGGGAGAGGGCAGCAAGAAATACATGACAGAACCTAGGAATTTATCAGTTCACTTTCATGATTCATCCCTCTTAGTCTTAAACAGATAAAGGTCTATCCTGCTATAAAGACACAATATGCTTTCAATTTAATTCAAGAAGTATTTAGGAAATGTATATCTATTCCATGTGATCACAGATCCTGCAACATACTATGACTTCTGTAACCCACAGGAAGCAGCTTTGTGAAAAGAGTTGTAGTAAGTCCCAAATGCTAAAAAAAAATACAGAAAAATAGGTAAAATGAAAAATCCATAGACAAAATAATTAAATAATCCATGTTACAAGGTAACAAGAAGGAGAAAGATCCATCTCCATCAGAAGTTTCAGGTGATCAGTAATCATCAAGAGAGAGGTAGCCCTGGAATATAAGGATAGTTTGGAAATATGTAAAGACCCAGCCCTTAGTCTCAGATCATCACCCTAGTCTAGAAAACACATGAACCCAACATGAACTTCTGCTGACGACGAACCCCTCCATTCAACTGCCATTTGACTGGATAGCTTGGTCACTCTAGTGAGCTACTGAGGTCTGAGGATGTAGTCCTGATAAGGCTGAGGCTACCATTTCTGAGTAGGTTAGCACCAAATGTGAATCTCAATCCTTCCATTGATTGCTTGTATGATTTTGGGTGGGTAAACTCCCTAACTTTCTACATTTGCTAGTTAGATATGCTTTTAATTCATAAAATTACTTCAAAAATCAAAATAATTCATGCTAAACACCTCACCCATAGCTGGTGCTCAGTAAATGCAAGCTTGTGTTTTTTTTATTTTAATTAGTTAATTAATTTATTTTATTTAGTTATTGGCTGTGTTGGGTCTTTGTTGCTGCACACAGGTTTTCTCTAGTTGCTGAGAGTGGGGGCTACTCTTCATTGTGGTGCGTGGGCTCTTCATTGTAGTGGCTTCTCTTGTTGTGGAGCACGGGCTCTAGGTGTGTGGGTTTCAATAGCTGCAGCACACAGGCTCAATAGTTGTGGCACACGGCCTTAGTTGCTCCGTGGCATGTGGAATCTTCCCAGAGCAGGGCTCGAACCTGTGTCCCCTGCACTGGCAGGTAAATTCTTAAGCACTGTGCTATCTAGGAAGTCCCTTTTTTTTAATTGAAGTATAGTTAATTTACAATGTTGTGTTAGTTTCTGGTGTACAACAAAGTGATTCAGTTATATATATATCACATCTATACACACACACACACACACACACACAAAAGAATGAAGTTTGATTCCTACCACACATCATCTACAAAAATTAATACAAAATGGATCATAGATCTAAATGTAAGAGCTAAAGTTGTAAAAGTCTTAGAGGAAAACATAGGTTTAATCTTCAAAATCTTAGATTTGACAATAGTTTCTTTTTTAAAAAAAAATTTATTTATTGGCTGTGTTGGGTCTTCGTTGCTCCATACAGGCTTTCTGTAGTTGTGAAGAACGGGGGCTACTTTTCTTCGTGGTGCCCAGGCTTCTCATTGTGGTGGCTTCTCTTGTTGTGTAGCATGGGCTCTAGGCGTGTGAGCTTCAGTAGTTGTGAAGCATGGGCTTATTAGTTGTGGCTTGTGGGTTCTAGAATGTAGGCTCAGTAGTTGTGGCACACGGGCTTAGTTGCTCCATGGCATGTGGGATCTTCGCAGACCAGGGCTCAAACCTGTGTCCTACATTGGCAGGCAGATTCTTAACCACTGTGCTACCAGGTGAGCCCAACAGTTTCTTGAATATGACACCAAAAGCACAATTGACAAAAGAAAAAACAGATAAATTAGACTTCATAAAAATAAAAAGTTTTTGTGCTTTAAAAGATGCTATCAAGAAAGAAAAAAGACAACCCACAGAATGGGAGAAAATATTTGACTATCATATATCTGATAATGGTCTAGTATCCAGAATATGTAACAAATCAACAACAAAAAGACCACAACCCATTGTTTAAAAAATGATAAAAGACAAGAATAAACTTCTTTTTTACTAATGTATACACTCATCTCTAATATACTTATATACATACTACATACATATAAGTATATATATATATATGTCTATACAAGGGTGAGTCAAAAATTATCTGCACTCTGGCTGTAGAATGTAATTTGATCAACTTTTAGAAAAGACAAATACATAATTTTTCAACATAATCTCCTTGCTTTTCAATACACTTTGTCCATCTGTCAACAAGCTTTCGTATTCCCTCATTTAAAAATGTTTTAGGCTGAACTGTGAGCCACAAAAGCACTGCTGTCTTCACTTCTTCATCAGAGGTGAATCTTCTTCCTCGTAGGGCTGCTTTCTGATGGAGCAAGATCAGGACTGTAATGAGGATACTTTAACACCTTAAAACAAAGGTTTTGCAGAGTGTCGACAGTGTGGGCAGAAGTGTGCAGATGTGATTTGTCATGCAAGATCACAACACCCTTGGATAGAAGTCCTCTGCATTTAATCTGAAGTTTAGGCTTCAGCTCTTCAATAAACATCTCACTGTAATGAGCGTTGTTGATTGTTGAACATTTTTCCTGATAATGTTCCAATACTGGCCCTTGAAAAATCTGAGAAAACTGTAAGCATTAATTTTCCAGCTGATGGTTGACTTTTTAACTTTTCTTGGTTGGCGATTGAGGGTGTTCCATTCCACACTCTGCCGTTTACTCTCAGGCTCGTAGTAATGAATCCATGCCTCATTACCAGTAATGATTCTCATCGAGAAACTTTCACCTTCCTTAGAGTATTGGGCCAAATTTTCTTTGCAGGTATCCAAATGCTTCTGTTCATGCTCTTCCATGAGTTGTTTCGGTACCCATCTCACACGAACTTTTCAAAACCTGTCTGTGGTGGATTACTTCCTTTTGAGGTGTTAAAGCATCCTACCTATAGTCCTGATCTTGCTCCATCGGACTTTTTGTTCCCCTGAAAGCAGCCCTACAAGGAAGAAGATTCACTTCTGATGAAGTATGGACAGTGGTGCATTCGTGGCTCACAGCTCAGCCTAAAACATTTTTTAAGAGGGAATACAAAAGCTTGCTGACAGATGGACAAAGTGTATTGAAAAGCAAGGAGATTATCTTGAAGAATGATGTATTTGTGTTTTCTAGAAGTTAATTAAAATAAGTTCTACAGCCAGAGTGTGGATAATTTTTGACTCACCTCGTGTGTGTGTGTGTGTGTGTGTGTGTGTGTGTGTGTGTGTGTGTGTGTGTGTATGTATATTAGAAGATATACTAATAGCCAAAAAGTACAGGGTAAAAATGCTAAAAGTCTTTAGCATTTGCATTAGATAAATGCAAATAAAAACTACAATATTTCACACCCACTAAGATATCTATAATCAAAAACACTGAAAGTAATAATTATTGGTGAAATAATGGAGAAATTTGAACCTTTACATATTGTTGGTGGGAACGTAAAATGGCATATTCACTGTAGAAAGAAGTTTTGCTCATTCCTCAAACAGTTAAACATAATATCACCATATGGCACAGAAATTCTAATAGACATATACCTAAAGAATTAAAAATGTGTCCAAACAAAAACATGTACATGAATCTTCATAACAATTCTATTTACAATAGCAAAACAGTAAAATCATCCTAACTGCCCATTAACTAATAACAGATAATGTGTAGTGTATCCATACAATGGAATATTATTCAGCCATAAAGAGGAATTAAGGACTTACATCTGCTACAACATGGGCAAACCTTTGAAACGTTATGCTAGGTGAAAGAAATCAGTCACAAAAGCCCACAATTTGAATGGTATTGTATTTCCATTTTCAGGAAATGTTCAGAATAGGCAAATCCATAGAGACAGAAATTAGATTAGTGATTGTCAGAGGAAGAGGGAACTGGGAGTGACTACTTAACGGGTATGGGATTTCTTCTGGGGGTGATGTTCTGGAATTAGATGGTGGTAATGCTTGCACAGCATTGTGAATGTACTAAAAAGCTGTTGAATTGTATACTATAATTTTATTTTTTTTTGAAGTATAGTTGATTTACAATGTTGTATTTCTGGTGTTGTATACTTTATAATGGTTAAAATGGTGAATTTTATGTTATATGAATTTTACCTCAATGGAAGAAAAAGGAAGTGGGGGAGGGTCTCACGTTTACTACTTCCACATTAGTGCACTTTCTCCCAACCCTGTATTTACTGATTTTCTGAAATTGGACAGCCCTTAGATATAGACTTGGTGACTTTGCATATAGCAGAAATATTTTGCTTATCCACTGAGCAGCTGGATGGGGGTAGCGCTAGTCTTTAATCCTGAATATGGGGCTGTATGCAGGTATTTGAGCAGGTAGTTTTGAAGTTTTGCTAGTTCTGTAGAGAGAGAGTCCCAAAGAGGACACAATGGGCTGTGTCATCATATCACAGAGAGTTCCTAATCAGAGGGCCACCTGTGGACCAGCACCTGCCAAAAAGCAAGAAAATTGCCAAAGGAGGGGAAAATGGTAGACTTCACACCTTGGGGGCAATCAGTTAATCAGTTTTGGGTCCTGGTGCTGAGAGCCTTCTGCTAAAGGGCAGCTGAAGAAGATGGCTATCAAAGTTTGAAATTTAGTCTCCATAGCGCTAAAGTCTGCAGGGTCCAGCTCTAGCACTTCAGCTCAATTGGAATCCTCAGCTCTAATTGCCAGATCATCAATTCCCATTGACTACATGCTCTTGCCTGAATCCCTGGGTGGTGAAAATGGGGGGAGACAAATCATGGTTTAGGAGAAGGCTGATTGTGATATCTGACAGGCAATCTTTTATAAAGCCTGCTAGGCTTTAGGAGAGGGACTGGAATTTTTTGGAAAACTCAGAGGTGCTCATCCTTGAAATAAAGTCTTCCTAAATATTCACTGGGGCTCCCGTTACCTAGGCTGGGGAACATGACCCTGCAATTGCTTGTTGGAGATGTAGCTCCAAGGCCATGTGCGAGAGCTCATCTTCCTTATCTGAAGGGCACTGTCTCCCTTCACCCATGCCCTAGCACAGGCATCAGACTGGTCATCAGTCTGCTTCCTTCTTGGTCTTACAGCCCCAAGGGGAAGGTCAGTGGTACACAGGAAGGAAGCAGTAGACTCCTTTCCTGGAGATGTGGACCCTCCATTTCCCTGGGGTAAGAAAATGTCCTGTGTCCACCACACCCTAGGAGGGTGCCACAGTCTCCTTAAATGTGTCAACCAACTAAATTTTCACATCAACTTTATGAGGCACCCACCGGTTTCATTATTTCCAAGTAGAGAGACCCACGCTCAGGCTCAGAGGATTGAAGTTATTTGCTTTAAATCATACCAAAAAAGTAACCCCTGGAACTAGCATTCTCTTCTCTTTCTTTCTGATCTGAAAGGCCACATTTGTTCTTCCTCACGCTGGGAAAAGTGAAGAGACAAGTTGGCTGACTGGACATTTGGTCTGTCAGGAAAGTAAATGTCATTGGACTTTGAACATAATACACTCTGTCCTTTCATTTCTGTCATAAAGGATGGTCTCTAAGCCCCCAAAGCACACAAGTGAACTCTCTAAAACCGGAAGCAGCTGGTCTCAATCTATCCTTTAGCATCAAATAAGTGTAAGGGTCAAAGATAAAAATCATATTGCTTGCCTCTTGTGCACCAGCGTCTAAAATGCCTCTGACCATGTGCAACTCATCCCTAGAACATGATTAAGCATCTTTAAGAATGGCCAAGGATTTAGCTATGGCTTCAGAGGTATAAAGTCATCTGCTTCATACCACTTAGCAGTTTCTGCTGAACTGAAAGGCTTTATTTAGTTTTAGAGCAAAGGTCAGCAAACTATGGCTCCAGGGCAAAATTCAGTCCTCTGACTGCTTTTTTGTAAATAAAGTTTTATTGGAACACAGCCATGCCCACTCATTTACCAGCTGTCTTGTCTGCTTGTGCTATGAGACTGAGTTGAGTAGTTGCATCAGAGATTGTGTGGTCCACAAAGTCTAAAATGTTTACTATTTGGCCCTTTACAGAGAAAGAAAGGTTTTCAAATCCTGTTTTCTGGTTCAGGAGGGACGGGCTTTCTAGTACTTTCTCACTACAAAGTATAATCCCTGCTGTTAATGAAAGTGAATTGTACAAGGCTGAGTTAGCTGTGATGCCTCTGAGAGGTAGGGCAGTGGTCTAAAACACGGACTCTGGAAATCAGAAAACCCTGACTTCAAATTGAAACCCCCTTTTTGGCTGGGTACTGTCTAGGGTAGTCACTCAACTACTGAATTTCCTCATCTGTGAAATGCACGTAATCATTCTGACTTTGTGGGTTGTTTGAAGATTGAGTTAGATTGGGATATTTGTAGAACCTAGCCTAGTGCCAGGCACAAATGCCTCATTAAATGATGTTTCCTATATGACTCTCAAAAGACGGTACCTCCACGTCATTGAAGGCCTCAGTTAAACCGGCATTTTGGAGGTACACACATTAGCTCCTACTATTGCTGGGCTGTTCCGGGATGGCAGGTTGCTTTCTACATCCTGATGATGCATGGCCTACAGGAGGCTGAGTGCCTTGAAGCTCTAAGAATGGAACGCAGAAGCAGAGTCATTTCAAAAAAGTAGCAGATCTGTCTCTTCTCTCCTTTCCTACCTTTGTCTTTCTCCTGCCAGAGACCTGTTATCCTGCAGGCATCTCAACTTGCCCACTCTGATAAATAAAAAATGCACCAGGCAATTGCTAATTGCTGATAACTCCCTCCCTATTGATCCCTTTCTTTGACTCCACCATCTCAGGTTACAGAGTGACCCTTCTAGCTAATTACTACTGAGATGGGTCAGGACAAAGAAGCCCCGATTTAATATTTCTGTGGCAGCATGGTAGAGTGTCTGTCTGCAGGACACACACACACACACACACACACACACCGCACTGTCAGTGAAGATGCATTTTTAGAGGCAGGGAACTTCAAGTTTGTGTCACATATTTAAGCAGAGGAAGGGGAAAAAATCCATCAGCAAAATGGATTGAGACCAAACCTGAACCAACCTGTAATGGGAAGAAGGTAGCCAGTGGAGGTGGAGGGCTCAGGATAAGATCAGAAGCTGGATGTGAGACAAAGCTTTTTGTTATATATATATATGAGCTTGTTTTGAAAAGATATTCTGCTAGTGTATTAGTCGGGGTTTTAGTTTAAGCAGAAAGGGATTTATTAGGGATAGTTAGTTATTATACAGAATCTCTTGGAGGTCCACGTAGCTAAGCTTGGATACCATGCAGCTATAAGCAACACAGCCAGGATAAATGCCAGCCACTCGGTGAGACTGTCCCAGTTGAAATTCTGAGGCTCTCATTGCAGTCCTTTGGTAGCCATTAGACTGCCAATCACAAAAGCAAACTTTCACTATTTCAAAATGAAAACAGAACAGTTGCTTTGATGACATGTCAGAAGAGCCGGGCAGCCACTGCCTCACCATGCTCCCTTCTTCCTTCAAAGTTCTGAGTGAGACTCTTTGCTCTCAGAAGCCAGGTTACTCCTGGAATCCTAACTGTAAGAGAGTCAGGGAAATTTAGACTTTAGCTTCCCAGCACTAGGTAAACTTGTAGTGCATACTACAAAGCTGTTGGAATAGAGTCCAGGGAGTCAGTATACAATGTCTCTAAAACCTGAATTATATTTTAAAGATTACATAAAAAATACATGGGATGCTCAGTCTTTTCCTTCATCCCAGGAGAATTATTAATTCCTGGACATTCTTAGAAATTTGAATCAAGAGGACTCTGCTTTCCTTTGTTCCTTAGATTAGTTTCCACCCATTGAATGGACAACTACTCTGTGATAGCAGTAAATTAGGCACTTTACAGGCGATACTTTAGTGCTATAACAACTGTAAGGGATAAATATTATTTTTCCCATTTAGCCCTTGGAAAATTGAAGGCTAGCCAATTTAAGTAATTTGTCCTGTTTACACCACATATACGCTAGGTAATATGACTAGGTATCTAAGGAATGCACTTAGATTCCTAGGTTGTGAAGCCCAGTGTCTCATATTTATTGAAGAGTTGAAAGGAAAAACAGTTAGGAGACCAGCTATTCCATTGTTGTTGGTGGTGCTTTTATGTTTGTTGTTTTGTTCTTCTTTTTATTGTTGTTGTTTTAAGTAGACCTCCTGAATGGGAGTCTTTGAGGAGTTTATGAGGAATTTGGCAAGAAGCTCGTTTGTTTGGCAATCTTCATTTGGGCATCTGGGGAAAAGTTAAAAAAAGAATAAATGTGTTTATCTGAGGTAAGTCTTCCTTTTGGGAAATCTTTCTTCTACACTAGGGTTCTTTCCTAGCACTCAGTGTCTGGATTGTAGCCAAACTGTGGATTCAAAGTCCTGTCTAGTTTGAATATCACCCCTGGTTCTTTTTGTTTGCATCTGAATGTGATTGTAACTTTCTAGGGCTTCTTGTTATGGGCAGAAGTCCTCAGATGATTCTTTTCTTACATATTAAATAATCTAACTCTGCTTTCTTCAAAAATGCATAAGCACATGGAAACTGGCCAGTTTAAAGGGCAAGTGTTAAGAGAGTAATCCAGACTAGGCAATTGCGCAAAAGGCAACATTCTCTTCTCTTTACATCATGATAGTTCATGTACTCAGTCAGTCCATAAATGCCAATTTCTTTCACTTGTTTTTTTTTTTTCCTTTTTTTTAAAGTTTTATTTATTTATTTATTTATTTATTTATTTATTTATTTATTGCAGCAAAGTGAGGGTTTATTTGCAAGGAGCCAAGCCACTTGTTTTCAGAGTAGCTCATCTGACTTAAAAAAAAAAATCCTCAGATGTGATTGAAATAGCTAGGTTCTAGAATTCTTGCTCTAGGGAAATTATGTAGGCTCAAGGCAGTTGGGGAAATGCAGTAAGCACTTTGACCTTCACTTCTATTTTTGTTGACTTTGGACAAAAACACGAAGCCCCAACATCTTCATCTTGAATCTGTAAGCCATTTCGAAATTCTTAGCTGAAAAGTGCTAGGGAATTGCATATAAAACTAATCATTACCTTATAATGAAATGGTTCTGCAAATTACTGCTTAATAATACTTGAAGTCATCAAAAAGCTCAAAGATTAATTACCATGTAACTGGCAGTGTTTAGATCAGAAAATTAAGATTCCAGTGAAGGACAGAAAAATATCCATCTAATTATCCAGGTATAAAATGCAACTTAATACATTCAGGTATATGGGCTTCTCAAAATAGCAGATTTCTTTTGAGAACATCAAGTAATTTTTCATTATTCTTATTTCTTGTCATATAGTAACCAATATCATGCTTGTTTACTCATCTGTATCTGATGGACAATTTCTCTTTAGCAAACACCTGCACCACCATGAAATAATCTGAATGATATCATTTGGTAGCATATTATTGTTTTTGTCATGGCTCCTGGCAATTAATAGGCGCATGTTATTTACACATATTATTTTGGGACATATTTTGTGGGCCTTAGGGAGCAAAAAAGTATGCCACACAACTACAAAATGTTTGAAACCATATAGAGATACTTTTTAGTTTATTGGTGTACCATTTGAATCAAAGATTTTTAAACTTATTTTTATTTTATCTTTCTATCCTTTCTATATCTTTGCAAATAGTACACCCTTGAAGAGGAGTGGTTTGATAACATTAGTCTTTCCTTTAAGAGCTTCTAGGACAGAGAGAGGCTTGAAATCCGGAACCCAGGAACGAGACTTCCGTACGTATATTTGGTATTCAGGGCTTTCCCTCACGTAGCAGGCTATACCATTCATACTCCACTTACTTGATTTAAAAGTTTGGCTTAGAAAATTGGCCACTTATGTTTTTAGGGGATTTTTAAGAAGTGAGACATAATTTAAAAACGGAATTTGGCAAGCTGTGCTGGGTTCAAGTAGGAGCCATATGCTGGCAACTGCCTCGTGGCAAGCTAGTTTCAGAACACGTTTGGCAGGATGTCTACCCCATTTGAAAATATTTGCTCTACAGTTACCTGGCTGATGGTAAAAAAGAAGGTCACTTACAAAGAGGGCAGTGGAATAGAAGGGAATGGAGGCAGGAAGACTCGCCAGAAAGTGAGAAGTGAAAGATCTGATAGGAGACAATAACTTTATCAGAAGCAGCAGCTGCTGAATTAGGTTATAGCAGGTGTCATTTTAAGGGGCAAATATGTGAAGGTTGATAAGTGAAATATCAACTAAAGATGCTTAGTGTCAGGGAGCTTTTTTTTAAAGCAAATTTCTCCAGCAGAGGTCTATTGAGTGTGAAATAGATGTCTCTTCATAGTACCTGCTTATCTTTAGACAAATAAAAAACAAAAAAAAAACTTGAACTTTTACGTGTAATGCTTCTTTGGGTCCCATCCTCAAAGTGACCCTCACATTCACCATCTCACAGCTTCAAACATTGCTTCTTCCTGTAGTAAGAACCATCATGATTCTCTTAGTTCTGCTCGGTTTGTTTCCTAAATTCTACCTGGTAACAGAACTCTTTCTTGGGAAAATGTTGGGGAGAAGCAGAAAATAAATCAGCGTGTTTTTTTCTTAGCTTAAAACCATTATTTCCCCTTAGTTACATAAGCCTATTAAACCCTCACAAATGAACTCATATCCTGCTATTCTGAATCTGCTACCATGTGGCTTCATGATGAGCCCTTTCAAGTTTGTTTAATCTGCCTGCAGATGCCAGTACCCATGTACTTTATGCCATGCTTTATTTTCCATTGAAAGATATGTTCCTGTTCTAGCAGCTCTCATAAATGGAAGGTCTACATTCCCAAGAATATTTCCTGCATATATCTATATTTCTTTTTACCTCTATATCTATCTATATATCTCTACCTATCCATCCATCCTATCTATTTATCATCTATCTATCTATCTACCTGTCTATCTATCTATCATCTATCTATCTATCTATCTATCTATCTATCTATCTATCTACCTATCTCTCTACCTGTCATCTATCTATCCATCCTACCTGTCTGTCTGTCTGTCTATCTATCTATCTATCTATAAGAGAAAGAGGCATTTTTTAAATCTTTAATCATCATGGAGGTCTCTCATCACAGCAGAGATTTAAAGTCTCTACCAATATGTGTCAGATGAAGATCTGATGGATTAATGATTAAAGCAGCTGAGGTGCTCTGGGAAAAAAATGCAAGAACAAATAACAGAGAGATCTTTGCTGTTGTTATTCCACATGCCCTCTGGAGAGAGCCACAGAGGAACTTAGAGATCCTAGAGACTTAAAGGGAATGAGATTCAAAATCTGGTCCATTTATGCTAAAGAGAAATGTTTAAGCCCTGTCAGCAATGCATGGATGCTGTTAAGCTTTGGAAGAATTAAGTTTTATTTCCTTTGGAGATTCAACAGCTCCCTAGATGATGGGATTAAATCCTGAAAATATTTTTGATGATAGAGAGGGATTTAAATTTGTCGAGTTCTTTTTTGTTGTTGTTGAGGGATGCTAAGTATAAACGTCTCCTTGAATGGTTCCATATACAGAACCAATGGGCAGAATTGTTTCTCTTTTTCAGATTCCAACTCATCAGCTCTCAATATCGAATCATATGTGTGTGTATATATATATATATGTGTGTGTATACACGCACACACACACACACACATATATATATATAGGCTTGGGACTATGATTCCCATTTTCAAATTAATCAGATGTTTTTTGAATGAGTTTTTTCAAATCTTTCAATGTTCAATAGACAGAAATTCATGGTGGCAAAGGCTATGTCTACTAATTCACCATTGGGTCTACTTCCTAGCACAGAGCTGGGCACTGGGCAGGGCCTCAGTAATGTCTCTTGTCTGATCTATCTTCAGTGAGTAAATGCCCAGGCTCAGCCCCACCTCTGTAGCATCTAGTCTTTAAATCAGAAAGTAAAACCACGTTTCAGTGTTAGAGAACCGGATGTAGTGGTATCATTCTCCTGCTTTACCTTGAGTCTGACATATACTTAGAGCTTAGTAGGTCAAATTAGCACATGAAAACCAACCAATTCAATTTCTTTATCTTAGGCAGGAACTGGGACTATACATATTATTGTTCCTGGCCTCAAGTTGCTCACAGTCTAATGGGAGGGAGAGATAAATAAGCAGATTATCTCAATATTGTGCTATAAATGTAATTCATGGAGTGATCAGACATATAGGCTGGTGAGGATCAAGCATAAGCACTTGTAGCAAGACAGGCCTGGGGTTCAACTGCAGCTCAGTCCCTCCTGAATTAGTCGCCATGGTCCTTAACCTTTCTGAGCTCTAATTTTTTCATCTGTGAAAAGGATATAATAAAGCACTTAGCTCAGAGCTATGGTAAGGTTTTGATGATATAAGATATATAAGGTGCTGATCACTACATTTGAAAATTACTTAAATTATTATTAACTCTTACTCCAAAATCAGGGAAAGTTTCCCTAGGGAAGTTAATTTTCTTTTGTATTTTCTTTTATTTTTTTTTGTAGGAAACTCTAGCCGTGCGAAGGGGCAATATAATGGCAAGAATTTAGATTTAGCATAAGAAGCAGCACATGTAGCACTAATATGTACGCCGACAGATATTTATTCTGTTCATTTCAGAAAAGTTTAGTGGGAGCTCTGGCATTTCATGCATGGTCCTTTTGAACTGTGTAAGGCCATTGGCATCTCTCTTTTGAGTTTTCCCTCATCTTTTAGCTATTTGGGATTTTCTAAACAATGTGGCAATATTGCTTCTGCTTCTTGGTAAGGAACAAGAAGGCACACTTATTTTGGAATTCTTGAAGGACAGAGAATGGGAAGGGCATGGTGCAGTGGGTCTCAATCCAGGGAGATTACACCCTCCAAGAAACATTTGGCAATGCGTGGGAACATTTGGGGTTGTCACAGCTGGGGAGGGAGGGTGATGCTACTGGCATCTGATGGGTAGAGTTAGGGATGCTGCTAAATGTCTGACAATGCACAGGACAGTTCCCCACAACAAAGAATTATCTGATCTAACATGTCAACAGTACTACAGTTGAGGACCCCAGGCATAGGGAAAGAGAGTATGGTCTAATATTGGTCTGTTATCCAATGATTTGATGAGGACATCTCAGGGAAAGAGACAGGAAAGAAGCTGCTCCTAAGAAAATAATGTCAGCTGTGGGCTAGGAGACAAAGGGGTTTAGACAAAGGGAAGGGGCAGAGAATTCAGCAGTATAAATTTTTAATTAACTTTGTGTATTTAAAATTAATAAGAAGCATTAAGGGAGTTAAAAGAATCACAATAATTTCCAAAATGAGTTATTTATATATTAGAGAATCTGAGAAAGGGGCAAGGAGACCACCATCCATGAAGCGTATGTTCTGTAACAAGGTTTAGGTATATTTCATGTTCATTATCATGAAAAACAGCTTCCTGTAAGGAGCATTATTTGCCATTTTGAAATTGGGCTCACAAACACAACTGGTTAATAACAGAATCAGAATTTAGTACACAACATCCTGACCCATGTCTAAGTCACCATCTTTCACCTTTTGCTAGTTTCCTGCATCAAGCCAATGGCAGAGGCAGGAACACAACAAAAAACCCAAATGAAAAATAATAACAACCGCCACCACCAATCTGGCCTCGGGAAAGATGCAAAACTAAAGGAAGCAAAGCCAAATGTGAAGGCGGTGCATGTGTCCTGATTGCAATTTAATGTGTTCTTAAACTGGAACACAAGCAATGCCAGTTCTCTAGGCTCTGGCCCAAGACACACCTCAGACAACCTGGGTCGTGCTGTTTCTCTCTTGCACAGAAATAGCTCCTCACTGTTCCTGGGGAAGGCATCACGGGGGGGCGTGCAGGGAACATGGAAGAGTGGGGTGGAGGGCAAGATCTTGAGATTTTTATGTTCACATGGAAGGAAATTCCTAGAAGATCTTAGTATCCAAGGACCAAAGCCACTTTGGAAGGATTATTTTCCAAGCTCACTATCCACAGAGAAAAGAAACATTGGCAGCCGGAAACCATGGAATATGAGAAGGGCTCAAAGCTACAGCAGTAAAAGTTTGGATTAGCCAGCAAGGGAAATGTTCAGACAGAGCCACTGGGGAGTAAGCAGCATCCCACAGCCAGGCGCTGAGGGACTGCCAGTGCCAAGCTTCTAGAGCACATTAGATAAAATGATTGCAAAGACTCCAGTGGTCTTTTCTGGCCTCGGGAGATAATTGGTGAACTGAGCAGAGCTGTCTCAGCCCTGGGCCAATGATAAATTATAACAATCCATTATTTTTGTAAGAAAAAAGGAAAAAGGATCCCCTCCACCCTTTCTCAAAATGAATTTTATGTCTGTAAGGAGCACCAGCAAAATAGACCCCAGAGGCTGAAGTTTTCTATTAACTTGCAAAATAGTGACTTAACTGAACAAAAGCAGTACCTGAACGTCCTCTGTGAATTTTCCCAGCATCCTTCAGACCTACTTCAAGAGCCCAATTCCTCTGCTCACTTCACCCCGTGCACAACACAACACCTTGGCATGAGACAAGAGTTCCTCCGTCTGAGGGCCACTTAGCATCTGACCTCCTCTGCTGAAACTGCCAACGAGCTGGTTAAAATGGGTAGGACTCGGATGTGGACATGTGCTCATTAGAAGCAGGCTGGATGCGTATCCCACAGAAGACAAAATCAGGAATTGCTTGGAATGACTTTTAGCTATTAGGGAGACAGGAAGAACCTAACGTGGCCCCGCTGGGGTTGGTGTGACATGCTAGTTGTTTTCTAACTGTTCTCTGAAATGCCTACCCCATTCTACGCCCCCCCCCCCCCTCAAGTGCACAATATTTCAAAGGAAAGAAGTATGGTCTTCTAAGTGAAATGCTAACTTTGCTCCAAACGCAGAGGAAAGCCATTGAAAGACTTTCCATAATCAACTACAGCACTGAGCCCTTTATACCCCACTTACAATTCCTCAAAGTCCATTCACACTATACTTGTCCTAATTAGTTCTTGACAGGCACATCAGCTGGGAAAGTCAAACAGCCCATAATGCTGGAGTTAGGGCTCAGCAGCATCTCAAACTCTGGAAAACACCATGAAGGTCTACACTGACCTCAGGGCCTCCTTCCCAAGAGAATTCTTCCTGCCAAGAACTCATCAGAGCTCAAGGTCCAGCGTATTTACACCTTAGCTCTACTGTTTGGGGGCCTGTTGGGGATTAAGGATGGGAAAGAAGGGTGGGTGACCTCTGGAAACATGAGGCTATAGTCCAGAGACTTGGAACCAGCTCTTCCTCCAGAGACAATGCATTGTAGTACCATTTGATTTCCATGACTCAGATGGGGAGAACATGGTTACAGTCTAGGTCAGTGGGGGTCAGACTGAAAGCTGGAGCCATCTTGGCCACCCCAGATGGACCCTGCCAGATCAGACTTAAGGAGGCTAGGGGGTGGGGGGCGACACTCTAAACAGGACTTTGGAGAGAAAAATTAGGGAGGGATTTCACTTAAGAAGTGACTGAACAAAACTGAAGCTCGCCAAAGAAAAATTAAGTCGTTAATCCTGTATAAAATGCATTTCCTGGGACTGGAAATCCCAAGAGGTGTACCTCAGGTTAATTTCATAGGCCATGATGGTGTGACAGGTAAAGATAAGGACTCTGGACCTGGCTGTGTCCAATTTCTGGCTCTAAGACTTGCTAGCTATGTGGCCTTAAGCAAGTTACATAATAACCTCTCTGTGCCTGCCTCCCCTTCCCTATTTGTAAAATGTAGGATTGTTGTGAGGAGAAATTGAATTAAATTACATGTAAAGCACTTATAACAGTGCTGATGTGTAGAAAGTAATATATAAGTTCTTGCTATTGTTGTATTGTCAGTATTCTATATTTATTATATTATATGTAATTGATATAATGTATTTAATTATATGAATTAAAATTTATAATTTATAACATACAGTTAATGATTATTATATGTAGCTATAGATTACATTATACCAACATTATATGTTATATTACACACTATATGTTCTGTAGTATATATCATGCATTATATATCATTCTTTATTAGTGTCTATATCTGCATTGAATCTCTCAGGATACATTGATGTCTATTTTTTCCTCAAAACGTGTAATTGCTTTCTATATTTTCTGAGAAAAATTCCATGTAATCTGGCTCAAAGCTAGCTCTAACATATACTAGCTGCAGAACCTTGATAATCCTTCCTAAGTCCCAGTTTCTTGAACTTGTACATAGGTCTTCATGAGAATTTAAATAAGTTAGAACAGAGCAGTCCAGCCAGAGTCCTCTGCACTGTTAACAACCCAGTTAAATAGTGAGTGCTTTAGCCTTGCAGATGGGCAGCAAGTTCTGGGAAAATAAGAGCACTTTGCTGGTTGTCCCTGACAACGTGTCCTCTTATCTCAGCGTGCCCTACAAATATCACCATTTTCTCTGAGTTCATAATAGAAAAGATGTTGGGGAGCACTGGGAAAGATGTTGCATTTGAAATACTGAGTACCAGGCTTGGTACATAGTAGGTGTACCAACAATGTTAACTCTTGTGCTTGTGTTGATGGCAATGGTGATGGTGAAAGAGGAGAAGAAGAAGAGCAACTATGTCTGCTGTAGTTTTGTGTTTCTTTGAAGAGTGGATTTGGAGCCTCCTATAATTTTACTTCTTCAAGCCAAGAGGCCACAGTCTATCAGTATTGTTTACGAACCTTGGAAGTCCTGAGTATTGTGAAATGTATGTTTACCTTGGAGCCATGGTTGGTAGGGTGACTGTTCCAGTTTGGCTGGAATGAGAGGGTATCTAGTACATGGGACTTTCAGTGCTTTTAAGTGCATCCTCCCTTTGAACATGTGAGTTGCAATTCCTGAATCCCTTTTTCTCCACATGGGAGAAATAAAGCTTGACAGTAGGGCTTTTGTTATCAAATAAGAAACTGTATGTAAGGCATGTGACATAGAGTAGAAGACAAATGGTATACCTGTTCTGTTCCATACCTCCCACCCTCCAGTAAGAGACATCAGAGTGTGGATATAGGCTCCAAAACTTGATAGCTGTGTAAAGCTGGGCAAACTGTGGAAATTTTCAGAGCCTCAGTTTTACCACCTACATCATCACCATCATCAAATATTGACCTTGATAGGTTAGAGGGGGATGAAATGAAAAGAAGACAATTACTCCAAGGGAATAATTATTAGGCAGTATTTCCCTTCTTATTCCCTTCTTTCCTTTCTTTCAGTGGATTTTCAATCCATAAATCTTATACAGAATGACCATCTTGAGAAAGTAGTCTTCCAAACACTGGTTGACCCATGGTTTTATCTGCATTTCTCAGCAGAGAAAATTCCCCAAGCAGTGCTTCTCTGTGCTACTTGTGCCCTTTTCACGGAGAAGATGGGGTTCTCCATGAAGTGCCTGCGTGAGGTGTTTCCAAGCACAGAACAGCTTTCAGAAACATTGAGGAGCTGGCCAGGATTTTAATAGCAAGGCACCGACTTGGTGTAGCAGACAAGTTCTTGTTTCTAAATCCCATCGGTCTTCTTTTGTCCTTAATAATACCCCATCAGAACTGAAACAGGAATAAAAAATGGTATAAGCCTATTCTACATCTGCTAATGTGAAAAACTGATTGTTTATACTCCATTTCATGATTTCTCCTTCCTTCTTTCTTTCCTTCCTACCTTCTTTCCGACTTTTCTATTATTTCTTTAGTTGCTTCCATTCTCATGTGAATCACAGTTTCTTTACCTCTCTTAATTCTTCTGAACTTCAGTGTTAGTTGTTGCTATCGTTTCTTTATCCTCAGTAATCATGGATGGATCTTTTCTTTTTCTTTAGACAATTCGTTCAGTAATACACTCAATGGATACTTATTGATCACCTTCCATTGGGCCAGACACTGTGTGAGATACTGACGAGGCCAACAGAAGTGTGATCTTATGGTTTCTTTAATGAATCACTCTTTTCTATTCAAAAATTTATATATGCAGGCATGGAGAAGGAGAAGCGTATTACATACATTGTCTCATTTTATTCTCATCATGTAAGGATTAGGGAAAATAATTAACTTGCCTAAGGTCACTAGCTAGAAAGTAATAGATTCATGATTCAATCCAAGATCTGTTTCACTAAAGAACAATGGTTCATTCTAATTTGGGTGTGTGTGAAATAATTCATATTGGTCTTCTCATTTTTCTCCTTTTAGAACTGGTGACTTGAAAGTTTTTACTACTAAGGTCTTTCCTAGACAAAATTTGAGATTGAGAGAGTTTTGCTTTGGTAATTCTTTCTACCCCAGACAGTCCCTGTCCTCATCATGTCCAAGGATAACACTTTTGAAATCCATCCCCGTCCCTCCCATACACACTCTCTGAGCCACACCATAACAGGATTTTTTTTTTTTTTTTTATTATCAAACTGTGCTTGGTATTTGTCCCATTTGCTTGTATTCTTACTTGGAAACTAGCTAATTTGATACACTAACACTGTGTGCTAACTTGTGGGTAGACATTAGTGTCAGCACTACTTCATTTGTCTGGACTTTCCTGAGGACATTGCTCTAACCCACAAGATTAGTGGCTGAGAGAGTCAGGCAGTCCCAGGGAATTAAGAAAAGAACATGTGGACTTGGGGAACTTCCAGTCACGCGGGGTCATTTTCTAAAGACATTTAGGTCTACTTGACTTAAATTAACAGTACTTAACAGGCCCAGTAATCTACAACAGTTTGGTAGACCACACATTCTCAATGTTCTGTTGAAATCCAGGACACCCAGACTGGAAAATTTCTAAGAGGACAAATAATGTTGAATCTAGCTTTGTGTTTCCTTGTTATGAGTTTTGCGTATTGTTTGATTGGTCAAATCTCTGTTGGATCAGTAGATTTTTAACAAAATAAGTAAATGGTTACCGGTAACGAAAGTACTTCACAGGGAAATATAGGGGTCCAGTTTTTGTTTTGGGGTTTTTTTTTGCTTTGTTTTCTTTTAAAGCCCATGAAAACACTGCATTAATTCAGCTCTTGGTTTGCTCCATCTTGAAGCAAGAGATTTGGCAGTTCTGCTGGTTATGTCTCAAATGAGTTCAAATGCAGGAAGGTTTTATAAAAATACACCAGTTCTCCTTTCTTTAGAATTAAGTAGATTTTCAGTTCTACTGCAATGAAAGAGGAAGAGAGGTAAAACACACACTATGTGTAATATAATCTTCTTGGGTGTTTGATCCATAGCGAATCCTTCTGAGTGAGTAGGGGTTTTCTCAACTGTCATTTAGCCACGATACAACCAAAAGTTTTTTGCCTGTCTCCAGCACACACAGCCTAGAGGGAATGACCGTTTCACCTTCTAGACTCAAAGCCATCACATTGCCCATCTCTCTCTCTCCCTGTCCTGCAGCTTTCCTCTTACAGTCTGTCTTTAAACCCTATTAATCAACACCTCTGAAAGGCCCCATTACTGAGAATATTTAAAGTGTGACAGGATAATACACTAGGAAATATACTGTGGGGAATATTATAGTCCTGGCAGGACTAAATGACCTAAAGTCATCTCACTCTCTAGTGTTGCTTTGATTAATTAGCCCCATTTCTCCGAATCCCTAAGAGTCCAAATTTCTCTGTACAGAAGCTTGTGAGAAGTCAGCTCAGGGGAGTTTTTTTTTCCTCTCACTGCTGTTCTTTCTTTGCTGGAGGATTGTCTTTACTCTTAAACTCCAGCTTGTCTCTAAAATGTTCATTTGATCAACAAATATGATTATGCTTCTGATATGTGCTAGGCATGGCACGTGGGGATGGTGAGGACCAAGTTGAGTGATACCTGGACCTCACTGCAAACAGCTCTGTCTCAAAAGGGAAACTGATGAGAATGAGGCCTTTTAGACACACAGAGGAGAAACTGCTTAACTTTGTATCAGAGAAGGCAACGCAGGAACCAGATCTTAAAGGGGTGGTTATTGTCTGCCAAGCAGGTGGACCAAGGAAGGTTATTAGAAACAAAGGGGAAGATAACGTGCAAATATATGGATAATTCTTGAAGCATTAATTGAAGCTGAACTTATCCAGTCTGTCTAGAGTATGAGGGTCAGGTGGGGTGGTAGAAAAAGGTAAGCATCAAAAGGAGCTAGAAAAAGAAATGTCACGTATGCTGTGCCCAGGAGTTTGGTCCTTGTGCTGCAGGTAGTGGGGGATAATTGAAGATTTTTTTAGCATATGTGAGGTTTTTTTAATATTTATTTTATTTATTTTTTATTTATTTTATTTCTGGCTGTGTCAGGTCTTAGTTGCAGCATGCAGGTCTTTCTTTGCAGTGTGTGAGCTCTTCGTTGCAGGCTCTCTAGTTGTGGCATGTGGGTTTTCCCTCCTCTAGTTGTGGTGCGCAGGCTCCAGGACTCTTGGGTTCTGTAGTTGTGGCACGCGGGTTCCCAAGCACGTGGACTCTGTGTGGCACGTGGGCTTATTTGCCCTGCAGTATGGGGGATCTTTGTTCCCCACCAGGGATCAAACCTGCGTCCCCTGCATTGGAAGGCAGATTCTTTACCACTGGACCACCAAGGTAGTCCCCAAATGTGAGTTTTTAAAAATCACTCCAGTAGAATAAAAGTGTGGAACCTAGAGGGGGTGAAAAGATAGGGAGAACAGTCAGGAGGCTACTGGAAAGTTTAAATTTGAGATAACGGGAGGAGTGGGATCTGGAGCTATAAATGTGACTGATTCTTTCTCCAGACACATTTCTCTCTCAAGAGCTTGTAACATTTTCTTCCATTTGAAGGTAAAATCAGCTCTCTGTGATGGACAAATATATTCTATGTGTTCTAATAGGCTTTCTGTACCCTTTTATGCCCTTTAGAAAAAGCTCTCCAAATTCCTTTCTTGTTTTATTTAAATGTAATTGAATATTGAAATGCATGGCACGTCTGTCAGTCAGTGATCATGGGATAATCTTAGACTCCTATGATTTTAATGGGGTTAGTTCCAAATTCCATGATGTTGGAAATACCTGTGGGAAGCACAATAGCAAAAAGAAAGCCAATATCATGTGACAACTATTTTAAGTGAGTCTTTTTTAAACTAACACAGTAATACCTGTCATTGGGTTTGGAAGCAGTTATGGAAAACATATAGTTTGTTTCTGACAGTGTCAATTCCATTTCTATCATGTACACTAATTCATATTAATTGGCTGTACCCATGTTCAAGCTACTTATCCACTCCAAGGCTTATTATTTTTCAACTTTGAAAGCATGGAGAAATAGCTCTCTTGCTTGCTTCTAAGATCAATCAACATATGGAAAAACACTTTGTAAACTTTAATGTACTCTCAGAATAAATGGCTTTGATTATAATGTCTAAGGGCAAATAGCTAATTAGTGACAGAGCCAAGGTGAAAACTATGGTCTCCTGACTTTTAACCTAACCATATGACAACTTGTTCACTTTTATATTGAATTATTTTTCTCTATACACCTCGCTCAGTTTCAAAAAGAACGTAGTCCAGATGCTTTATTTTCCCATAGCAAACTAACTTTGTTATATATAATATACATGTACACACACACACCATACCATCTCTCTTCCAAATTCTAACCACTCTATTTGGTACTGAGAACAATCCACTCAAACAGTGGGCTGAAATTTACCTTAGAAGAATCTACAAAGAGAAAAAGGGGTTCTTATTTAAAATGATTGATAGAATTCTCAACTTTGCTTTGGCATTAGAATCACCCATGGAGTTCTTTAAAAAGTTTTGGTGTCCAAGCCCCATCAAATCAGGGTATCCTGAATTTCCCTAAGTGATTGAACCCAAACCCACGAATTTAGCTAAACAGCCAGAGGTGATTCTGATACGTGTGGCGGCCAGCTGGAGCCCCAGTCTCAGGTTTATAAATTCACTCAGCACAGTTGATCTTCACATGTAAAGTGAGTTTGCCTCACCTTGACTCACCTTCTGCCTCACAGCTACTCCTCGCTGTGTTGTTGGAAATACATGCCATGCAAACCCATTTGGATTCGCAGTTCCTGCCCGAGTCCAGGCACGATGCTGGGTACACACATGAATGAACACAGTTACTGTCTACGAGGCATTCTAGGAGTATGCATGCCTGGCTCGTGAAGAAATGAAATGAACCTAACAAGAGTGTATACTTGCAGTGACATACATAGGTAAAAGTCCAGAAGTATTAAAGAACAGGGAGTACTTGGTTGAAAAGGGAAAGCAGAAAGATAAGGCTTCACAGGGGAGGGAAACTTTGGGCGGGAACTGAAGGATAAGAGAATTTTCCAATGAGTCAAATCAGTGGAAACAGAGAACAGGGAGCTGGTAGGAGAGGAGAGAAGGGAAGAAGACATTGTTGAAAATGGTGGGGGCATGTTTAGGGAATCACAAACAGCCTTGGGCATGTGGGATCTACAGAAAGATAGGATTGATGGTGAGTCATGTCTGAGGATGGGGGAGGCCTCAGTGGATGAGGATGGAGAGGTCTGTCAGGGGCAGTCGAAAGGGCCTTAGACACTTTGCTATGAAGCTCTACTCTGCTGTTCTCAAAATACAGCATAGTTCTCCATTCTAATTTTGTCTGATGACATAAACTCAGCTAACGAGATATCCCTAATAACAGTTCTGAACTGGAAGAGATGTTCTGATGAAAGTGGTTCTATCTTCCATCTCCTTTCTGTAAAGGAATCACAGATGCTTTTTTGGAACCTCTGTTCATTTCTCTGCCATCTTCCAAGTCAGGTTAACACTGAAGAGCCTTATCCTAACGGCCACTCTTGCCTCCATCCCTTCTATGCTAACACACAAGGCCTTGGGAATCCTTGCCTAGTTCTCGTTTCTTGTGGGTGACAGCATCTTTGTTCTGAGGAGATCTTTTGAGATTGAAACAGTCCCTCCACCAGTTATTGGACAAGGAACAACATTCCAGAGAAAGAGAGGGGACTTGGAATATATAGGAAGAAGTTTTAGGGTTAGTCAAACCCCAGAATACTCAGGACTGAGCTCCAGTTCCAGAGAAAACTAATGATCTGAGTTGAGATCATCAACCAGCTCAACCCTATGAGCAATGCACCTGCTGTAAGAGATGGGCAGAAACAGCCTCCCTTTCCACCTGTGATTGACACTGGACCCTGACTGCAAGTGAGTGGATACCAGACATAGGATTGTGGTACTGAGTCTAGTTCCTTGTCTGATCTACCAACTACTATAGCCTACCATGGCTCAAGGCCTGGGAAGACAGGCTATATAGACTGATGGGAAGGGATAGGGTGGCCAGACAGGGACTGAACCCGGACTGTTAATGTGCTACAGATACACACAAGTGCTCATCCAAGAAGTGTCCAGGTCACAGTAATAAGTTCTCTAGAGCTCAGAGGAGAAACTTCTTATTCCAGGTGGTAAAAGAAGAGTGGAAGAGGAGAAACTGTTACTTAGAGTAGGAATTAAGACTCTGGTATCTGGATGATCTGATTCAAATCTGAATTCTGTTATCTGTTATCGCTGTTAATATCTATATCCCTCTAGGGCAAAGGCTGTGTCTATCTTAATCAACCTGATATCCCAACAACCACCACAGAAAACGACCAAGTGTTGTTGACTTATTTTATTTTGTTTTATTTTTTTATTGAGATATAGTTGATTTACAATGTTGTTTTAGTTTCAGGTGTACAGCAAAGTGATTCAGTTATATATACATATACACCTATTCTTTTTTAGATTCTTCTCCATTATAGACTATCACAAGATACTGAGTATAGTTCCCTGTGCTATACATTAGGTCCTTGTTGGTTATCTATTTTGTATATAGAAGTGTGTATATTTTAATCCTAAGCTCCTAATTTATCCTTCCCCACTCCCTTTCCCTTTGGTAACCATAAATTTGTATTCTATGTCTGTGAGTCTTTTTCTGTTTTGTAAATAAGTTCATTTGTATCATCTTTTAGATGCCACATCTAAGTGATATCATGAGATATTTGTCTTCTCTATCTTACTTCATTTAGTATGATAATCTCTAAGTTCATCCATGTTGCCACAATGTTGACTTATTTTAGAAGTTAATTCCTGAGGATTTTTAATGTCTTCAAACAATATTTTCCTCTTATGTAAAATGGAAGTGGAACATACTTACCATACTCTTGTGAAGATTACCTGATTAAATGCATTAAAGTCCCAACAGAGTGCCTACTTCTTAGTAGTAGTAATTTGCAAACAAATGTTTTTTGGCTTCTCTTTTTTCACTTTCTTTTGTTCCTGCGTAGTTTATGTAGAACAGTCAGAGAATGAGGTTGTTTGTTATATGAGAGTTGACCACCAGTGTATCTTCTGGGAAAGAGTATGGGACAGTATAATATAATATATTGTATTCTGGTAAATAACTGACATTTATTTGTGAGGTAGTTGGCTGATAAACTGCCTTATACTTTAACCTCCACACAGTAATGATCTGAATACCTTGCCCTTAGCAGAGACTCAAGAAATTTTTATGGATTGAATGGTTTAGGAGATCTTTGCAATTTTTACTCTTTTATTTTTAGAATTGGGCATATTTGAATAAATAAGTTTGCAAGTGTTTGGTGAACCTGGCTAGACCAATGGATAGGAATTTATAGGGCCCATTCCCAATTTCTAGTATGCTGTTGGTATTCTTTTTCTCCAAAACATTCTAAGATACCGCTTCTATCTGTAAGGATTTGGGGGAAAATCTGTTGTAAGAGAGATTAAAGAGACTAATCATTTCTGGCAAGGTGTTCATGTTTATGAAGTCATGAAAAAAACTTAAGAAATTAGTCAAGATCACACATTGATGAAAACTGCTAGTTATCAAGAGTTACTGAAGCAGGGAAGTGCCTTATTGCACTTTTAGGAAGAATAGTTGGAGCAAAGAGGGAAGCCAGTCCCCCAGAAGATGTGTTATAATTCAGGCTTTGGTGGGTGCAGTTTGTGGACTGAGGAGAGGATACCACATTTCAAAGCTCTGGGAAGGATTTGGAGAGAGAAGCAGACTACGGAGTAGTCAAAGATGACTCCAGAGATGTGATGTTACAAGAACATCTATAGCTGTGAGGAGTTTAGTAAAAGATGCTTTGGTGAAGGGAAGGGTGAGGAAGCAAAAAGGAAGTTTGTTGTTTATTTTTTAGACCCGTGGAGTCTAAGGTGGTTGAAGGGGCAGCTTGCAAATATTTCAGGTGCTGGAAAATAGTTTCCATTTTCAGCCAGGAGTATGAGATAGGTACACAGTAAGAAGGAAGGGCGGGAAGATGAATAGTAGGTGTTAGTCAAAGCCATAAAAAAATCTTCTAGAGAAATTAAATAAAGAACACATTATGAAAGTCTGAGAACCAGGGGGCACCCATCTACGGGAAAGAGAGGAAAAGCTCTCTGTGTAGAAGCAATAAGATGGAAAGGTCTCATTCACAGAGGCAAGAGGATCGAGTCTTCTGTCGTATCACAAAAGCCAAAGCAAAGAGAAACTCCAGAAGGAGGGGTGGCCAGTTGGGATACACAACGGAATTGTCAAGAGGCCTGGAGTCCAAGAAAAGACACATTGGCACCCAGCCAGTTGCTTTCAATGTCAAGATTCTTTAATGCCATTGTGACTTTCCTAAAGGCAGCTCAGTCGACAGGTGACATGGATGCCAAAGAACTATCAGGAGAATCGATTTAAAAGGAAATGAGAGCACAGTTAAAAACATTCCTCTGCAAGTTTGGCTGTGAAGGGAAGGAGACAAGCAAAAGTAGTGAGTAGGGCCACTTAAAAATCATTTCAGGATTAGAAAAAGCAACATATTTAAAGGAAATTCAATTGAGGGGAGAATCTGGAGATACTTAAATTGAGAAGTATCATAAAGAAGCAAAATCCTTCAAGAGCCAGACAATAGATTCAGAGCAAGAGGAAAACTGGCCCCTTCCTGAGATCAATGACCAGAAGAGATGAATGGGTGTAAATAAAAGTCATATTATTTTACCTTTGAAAATACCATACATCTTTCAGGGTCTATATATACAGTTTTTCATTTAAATATTTTTCCTTAGTTTCTTAGACCTTCATAGGGTCTCGTTAATAAAAATGTTATTATTTCCATCCTGCATTGTATAAACAAAGTCTGAGATCAGGTGGGTAAATTAATCAAGATCCTATACCTGGAAAGCAGTAGGGTTAGGCCAAAAGCTCAGATCTTCTCATCTGAGACAGCAGGCAAAAGCCAAGCCTCCTCCTTGATCCTCATATATGTCTGCACTTAGGTTGAAATGTACATCAAAGATGAGAGTGATGAGGCTGAGTGGCCTCCAGCTGTTAAATAAGATGGGGTGTGTGTGTGTGTGCACGCGTGTGCGTGTGTGATTGTGCCCTCATTGGAGGATGATTTAGATTGAATTATATTCCACCCCCCCACCCCCCAAAATAAGACATGTTGAGGCCCTAACCCCTTGCTACCTGGAATGTGAACTTATTTGGAAATAAGATCTTTGCACACATAACAAAGATGTAAATTAAATGAGGTCATTGTGGAGTAGAGGGGGCCCCTGATCTAATCTAAATGGAGTCCTTATAAGAGCAGAGACACAGAGACAGACACACAGGAAGAAGACAGCCATGTGATGATGGAGGCAGAGATCAGAGTGATGCCTCTATAAGCAAAAAATGCCAAGGATGTAAAGCAAATACCAGAAGCTAAAAGAAGCAAGGAATCATAATTCCCTATAGGTTTCTGAGGGACCGTAGAACTGCTGGCACCTTGATTTCAGACTTCTGGCCTCCAGAAGTGTGAGACAAGAAATTTCTGTTGCTTTCAGCCACCTAGTTTATGAGACCTCGTTATCACATCCCTAGGAAACTAATGCGGAGGGATGTAACTTAGATGGGTTTGGTGAGAACTTGAGCAGAAAAGAGAAGGTGTGAGTGACTGAAGTGGAGGTTAAGTGTAGGAGTTTGCAGAGGGGTAAAGATAGTCCTGGGGTGAGTATTTACCACGGGCCAAGACTGGCAGTCTAGCACTGTGGCTGAGCACAGTGATTTTGTAACCAGACACAAATGACACAGATGGGTTCTGCCTCTCTTTAGCTGGGAGACACAGAAATGTTATGTAAGGGTGCTAAGGCTCTGTTTACTTATTTGCACAATAGAGATAATAATCCGGATACCATGGAATTATTATGAAGAATAAATGGCATGAGACATGTAAAGTGTTCACCACAGTGCCTTTTAATGCTCAATAAATTTAGGTAAGTTGGTAGTGGTTGTAATAGTTAGAATTGTTGTGTATGTTATTACCATGATATGCCTTTTCCTAGCAGCATTTTTATGGAGAACTACAAAGAGTAGAGGCAGAAAAGGATGAGGACAAAACCCAGCACTGAAGTATATTTGTTCGTCTGTCAAAGGTACCATGGTGCTAAGAGCAGTGGTGGTGTTCACAGTAGCGGCAGTAGTAGTAGTAGTAGTAGTAGTAGCAGCAGCAGCAGTAGGTGGTAGTAGTAGTGGTAGTAGTAGTAATAGTAGTAGAAGTAATAGTAGTAGTAGTAGCAGTAGTAGAAGTAATACAAGTAAGATGAGGAGGAGGAAGAGGAGCAGCGGTTTTAGATGACTATGTTCCAGACATTTTCCCTGTGCTTTGTATATATGAGCAAGAACGGGAAATGTAGTAGAGAGGATAACACTGACATTTGGAATCCAAGACTGAGCATGAATTCAGTTGAAACAAAGGGCAGCGTTTTGGTCTCAAGCAGAAAAGCTGAAAGTAATTCCAGGTAGCAGAGATGAGATGGAGGACGAGATCAAACATAAAAAATGGTAATGGATAAAAAGGTAATTGTTGAAGATAAGGCACACAAAATGAATCATTTGTGCGACACAGCAGTATATTAGGTAGATGACTGTTTCCTATTATGTGACGGCTATGGGTGCCTGTGGATGGTGTAAAAATGTCAAGTGTGCCATTATTACTAATGATAATAGTAATAGGTGCTATTTGTTGAGCACTGACTATTTTCTTGTTGCAGTATTAAGGATATTATGAGCATTATTTCATATAGTTCTTAAATCAACCCTCTGAACTAGTGTTTTCTGCCTCTAAGATGCTGCCTCAGATCTGCCCAGCCTCACTCATTTCCAGAGCCCTTGGTTACTGATTCCACCATGGTTATCTCTGCAGTGACTATGCATTGTCTTCAACCGACATCACAGGGGCACCACCCAGCAGCACCTGAGCTCCTTCCTGTGCTGCTCACCTTTCACCTCCTAGCCTAGCGCTTCCTCATAATCCCTGAGATGTGTAGTGTCATAAGACCTGATTGGTGTCCGTGGGTGACAATCCTGAGGTCTAGGGGATTTAATGCCATGTAGAGTGAACCTATAACCATTTGGCAATGGGAGTCAGTGAATGTATTTGTCTCCCTTCTTACCTCTTGATTGGTTTTCCCATGAACCAATTGCTTCATAAAACTTCTCAGTAGTCTTCTTGGGAAATAAGAATCTCCCAGCTTAGAGCAATTGGTTGTTCTTGATGACAAGTAGTAGCCAGTGATGCACCCTCATATGTTTTCTCTATCCTTCTGTGTCCCACAACTTTTTCCCTCACTTCTCTTCTGCTCTCCTGATATTTATCTCCCCAATAAGTTGGTAGTGCATAGGCATTTACCTTTCTAGAGAACCCAGACTAAGATAATGGTACCAGGATGGGATGGATGTGATGTCTGTGGTGTAGGGGCATCCCTGTCTTATGGACTTCACCTGTGCATATTTGGGATGAGATGCAGGTGGAAGGTGACCTGTGTGTTAGGCAGTGGCTGTGGTGATGGACCACAATGGACACAATGACAATTATAAGGATTGTACAGTAGTTTGGCTTCTGTTAACAAATAGGCATCCTTGACAACAGAAAATGATAGGCTAAGGGCAGTCTGCTGCTCACTTAAGCCATGCTATGAAACCTGGAATGCCTTTATAACACCTTTTAAGGAGACTCTTATCTTCTGTAACTATAAGGTATAAACTACTGAAAATCAGGCAGAGTCTACTAAAAAGATAGCAGAGGTGTAAACAAACCTGAATGCTCCCCTTCAATAAATCGTCTTTGAAAATTAGAGCCCTGATAGAGGAAGAGTCAACAGCGAAACCTACAATATGGGCATTTAGATGGACATGACTGAGAGTCTTTAATCTTCAAATTCCACTGAATTTTTCAGGCTAGCAGAAGTAAGCCTCCTTCCACTTGCTGCAGGAGAACAGATTCCTCGTGCCTAGAAACCTGCAATCTCTTCACCTGAAGAAGAAGCCTTGTAAGACAATGCTTATTCTCCTCAAGACCTCCCCCTTTCCCTCTATTGCCTCCCGATCAATAATTAAAGTTTGGTTTTAGCACAGCTGGGTTAGGGAAGTATAACCTTGCTCCAGGAAAGTATGGCCTACATGTAAAGGATTTGCCGGACCTTCCTAATGTGTCTGAGTAAGAACTGAGAGCATCTGTGTGGGAGTGAATCTTGAGTAGGCGAGATTGGGGTAGGGACAGACATTTAAAACTGGATAGGGGAGAACGTATTGACATCAAAGCACTCACATGAGACTCTGAGTTTAATGTTCTGTTAAACACGCAGATTCTAAAAGTTTGCTGTATGCAGCCTATCAACAGGCTAAAGATGAAAAGTCATATGAAAGATACAATTGATGCAGGAAAAGCATTTGGCAGCATCCAACAGCCAGTCATGATAAAAGCTCTCAGAAAGAAATGGAGAATTAGTTCAACTTGATCAAGGGCATCTACCAAAAATGTGTAACTAACATCACACTTAATGATGAAAGACTGAATGCTTTCCCCTATGGCTGGGAATAAGGCAAGGATGTATGCTTTCACTGTTACTCTTTAATATAGGACTGGAAGCTCTGGTGAGCACAATAAGGCAATAAAGGCAATAACAGACATACAGATTAGCAAGAAAGGAAATTTTTCCTGTTTGCAAATGCATGATTATCTACATAGAAAAATTCCATATAATCTGTACCCCACCCCCCAATAAAGCCTCCAAAAACTGATAAATGAGGTCAAGATTGCAGGATACAAGATTAATACATAAAAAGAAATCACATTTCTATATACTAAAAACAAGCTTCCTGAAACTGAAATTAAAAATATAGTGCCATTTATAATGACTCCAAAGAAAACACCTAGGTAGAAACTTAACAAAACATATACGAGACCTAAAAGGTGAAAGTTACAACATGCTGATGATGGAAATTAAAGAAGATCTAAAATGGAGAGACATACTGTGTTCATGGATTGGAAAACAATTCCAATTGTAAAGATGACAATTCTCCCCAAATTGATCTATGGGTTTAATGAAACACCCATCAAAATCTTAGCGAAGGTTTTTGTAGCTATTGGAAAAGCCTATTGTAAAATTTGTATGGAAAGGCATAGGTCCTAGAATAGCTAAAACAATCTTGATGAAAAGAATAAAATGGGAGGAATTGCTGTAGCCACTTTAAGACATATAGTTACAGTAATCAAGACAGTGCGATATCGGCAGCGAAAGGACAGATGCATAGATCAAAGCAACAGAATAGAGAACCCAGAAGTAGATGCACATACATATGCTTAACTGATTTTGACAAGGTGCAAAAGCAATTCAACGTAGGAAGGCTTTTTTAACAAGTGGTGCCAGAGCGTTTGGACGTCCATAGGCAAGAAAATGAACTTCCACCTGTACCTCACACCTTATTCAAAAATCAACTGAGTTTTTAGACTTGACACCAAAAGTATAATCCATAAAAGGAAAAAAATAATGAACTAGGCTGCATTAAAATTAAAACCTTTTGGCTCTGTCAAAGACTATATGGGGGGATGGCAAGATAAGGTACAAACCGGGAGAAAATATTTGCAAACTACACATCTGACAAAGGACTTGTACCTAGAAGAACATTCACAGCTCAACAGTAAAAAAAAAAAAAAAAAATCAAATTATCCAATTAGAAAACGCTCAAAAGACATAAAACGACACTTAACTGAAGGGGATATACGTATGGTAAATAAGGACACAAATATTTTCAGCATCATTAGCCATCAGAGAAATGCAAAACAAACAAACAAAAACCCACGGTGGGATATCTCAACATACTGAATGGCTAAAATAAAAAATAAATGACAACACCAAATGCTGATGAAGATGAGGAGAAACTGGATCACTTATTCAATGCTGGTAGGAATGCAAATGATAGATGATAGGTAGATGATAGGTAGATAGATAGGTAGATAATAGGTAGATAATTGTAGTAGACACCTGCAGTTGTAAGAAATAATACAGAGAGATCCCATGTACGCTTTAACCAGTTCCTTCTTATGGTAACTTCTTGCAAAACAATAGTCCAGTATCACAATCAGAATATTCACATTTATGTAATCCACTGATCTCAGCTTTCTTCAGCTTTTCTTGTACTCATTTATGTGTGTGCATGTGTGTGTGTGCAAACAAAAAGTAAAAATCTGCAGAGTAGATCCTTAAATCTTCTGCACATCAAAGGCCTACACTAATGAGCTAGAGACGCCTTTGCTGAATATTGAGGGTGGAATCAGAAGACTCAGGACAATGGAATTATTGGAATGAGTGGTGTCCCAGAGGACGCTCCTTTCACTGTCAGTGGGTTTCAAACTTAACCCTGCACAGAATCTTTAGGAAGACTTGTTAAACATCTCCAAAGTCTGATTAAGTATGACATCAAATTGAGGGTCCTAACATTTATATTTCTGAAAAGCTCCCACGTGATATCAATGTGACTGTTCTGAGGTCCACACCTTGAGAGAACACTACACTAAAGTGATAAGAAGTGCATTGGGGAGTGGGCCTCTCCAGGATCTTTGAGAAGTTCAGTGGTGGTTGTCCTCTGTATGCTGGGTCTGACAGTGGGAGATGTTAACATAGACATAAGCTCCCTAGTATCAATGCTGCTGATGAGATTCCAGAATGACTGAGGCTGGGTGGCAGCACTTAACCATCAGAGGCAAGATGGACTGATGTAAAGAAGTTGAACCTGATGTAGTTACTATAATGTGTAGGAAGGCTGGAGTGGCAATCATGGTACCTTGACCTGCAATGGTTTGTAGCAATGGCTAAAAGATCATGGGGCTTTTTGATTAAAGGAGAAGGTCTGCCCATTAGTAAGGACCCTTCAAGGTCATTGCAAGTAGATGTGGTAAAGACCCCTCTGATCCTTCCCAAAGAGACCTAAAATAGGGCTGCTATGCATACAAGGACAAGTAAATGCCAGAACATTTGAGGATTATTAGATAGGGATCCTGACACTAATATCAGGAGACCTGAAATACCTCCACAATTTTCCAGTTAGAGCTGGGTTATAAGAAAGCCAGATATTAAATAGAATTTGATCCAAGTCCATCTAATAGTGGGTTCAATGGGTATGTGAAACTGGCCTGTGGTTATTTCCCTGGATCCTGAATATATATTTGACATCAACTTACTAAGTACCTGCCCAAACTGACTACCTGATCTGGAGAGCAAGGACTCTTACGGTAAGAAGGGCTAAGTGGAAGCTCTTGAAACAGCCTCCTCTTCCTGCCAAGTTAGTATCTCAGAAGCAACATCACCTTCTATGAAGAACCTCAGAGATCTCTACTGCCCTTAAAGATTTTGATTTAGCAGAGGTGGTATAATTCACTTCCCTTATGAATACTTCCGGACCCCGCAAAAGCGAGATGAATTGTAGTAGATTATGGTGGCTACCAGAAATGTAACAGGTGGTGGCCATATCTGCATCTGTCCTACTGGGTGTGTTATTTTTATGGTCCACCAATAGAGCCTCTGGTACTTGATGTGTGGCTTTTTTTATGTGGCATTTTATTCAATCCTCTGATAGGTTGAATAATGGCCCCCAAATATGTCCATGTCTTAATCCCAGAAATCTATGAACCTTAATATATATGGAAAAAGGAACATTGCAGATATACTTAAGTGAAGAATCTTGAGAAGGGAAGATTATCCTGGATTATCCAGGCCCAATCACGACAGTCCTTATAAAAGGAATGCAGGATGAGTTGGAGTCAGAAAAGAAGGCCATGTGATGACTGAAGCAGAGATTGGAGTAGGACACTTTGAAGATGGAGGAAGGGGCCAAATGCTAAGAAACCAGAAGCTAGAAATTCTAGAAAAGGCAAAGAAACAGATTCTCCTCTAAATCCCCCAGAAGAAATTAGCCCTTCTGACAACTTACCTTTATCTCAGTGCAACTAATTGCAGACTTCAGGTCTCCAGAACTTTGAGAGAATAAATTTGTATTCTTTTAAGGCAACAAGTTTGTGGTAAATTGTTACAGCAGCCACAAGAAACTAATACAACCGCATTAGCAGGAAGGATTAAAGCAGCATAAATTATACATTGTCTTGCCCGAGGGCTGTGATAAACCTCCTGCCCTTGATAATAATATAAAATCCAAAATTAGGTATATTGATAGATAGATACCAAGATATAAATAACTGAATGTAGTGTTATATTGAATTGTCCTTAAGTTGAAGACATAATTCAGATTAGGTATAGTGAGTAGGAAATGGCAAATATTCTTGATGTTCTAGAGAGTTAAATATGTGACAGAATAGGAGGTGGTCTCAATAGAGATTTGGAGGGTGATGTATCAGTGAAGTTTTGGGGATCTAGTGCTCTGCCACATGCTAGGACATCCTTCTAATTAGGGTCAAGGGTAAGTTGTCAGACCTCTCACCTTCTACTACCAAAAGGCACAACAGTTAGTCAGCTTTACAGGATTTTGGAAGCAGCATAATCCCATGTGTGGGAATGCTGCTCTGTGTAGGAAACTGCAAAGTTCAAGGGGAGCCCTGATAAATAAAAAGTTCTGCAAGAGGTTTACTGTGCAGTCCAAGTCTCCCTTCCACTCATGCCACTTAACCCCACAAATCTGATGGTATCAGATGTTTCCGTGGTAGAGAAGGATGCTGTGTTATTTCTGTGGGAAGCCCTAATAGGAGAGCCACAGTTCATACCGCAGGATTCTGAAACAAGATCAGGCCTTCTATGGCAGAGAAATTGTTGCCATTTGGAAAACAGTTCCTTCCATGTGACTGAGATCTCGTAGAGACTGAGCATCTGATTACAGGACACCAGTGAGGTGTGACTGGAGCTGCCCGTTATGAGCTAGGAATTATCAGATACATCAATTCACATGGTTGGTTGGAAATCACTTACATGGTGCAAATGGCACACTTGGGACTGGGGACTGGCTGGTCCAGAAGGCATGAGTAAATTACATAAATGCCTGGATCAGAGCCTCATGTCATCTGCTTCTGTTGCATTAACATCTCTCCCTGACTCATACCCATGGCCTCCTGGAGAGCCTCCTACCCTCAGCCAGCAGAAGAGAATAGGACTTGGACCTTGTTCACAGATGTGTTAGCACAGCAGGTTGGCGCTCGCTGAAAATGGACAGATGCTCCACTATATATATATATATATATATATATATATATATATATATATATAACTTTACTATAAATGGTCAGGGCAGGGGGAGGTTAGGTTAGATGATGGTTAGTCAGTGGAATTAAATAAAAGTCCAGTGCCTTCTCACATGGAGTAGACCAGTGTAGGAAATATATTCTGCACTGTGGGAACAGTATAGAAAAAGTATTCTGCAAGGGGAATGCAAGGTGACTTTGGTAGGCAGGTTTAAGAAAAGTGAGAAGAAAGAAGATAGGGAAGAAGAAGAAGAGGAAGGAAAACATCAAGAAATGGTTGCTTAGAACCATTAGGAATTTCCCTAACATGATGTTGGGTGAAATATACAGTGAGAGTACAAGTCATGAATGGGTAGGGTGTGAACTGAAAGTTTGTGAGAACTGAGATGTACATGACTATGATGAGAGACCTGGACAGGGAGTAAACATGTGGAGCATTAGCTTGCAAAGAGGTTGGTGTAGAGGTGATATCAGAAGCTGGACCCAAGTTTATGCACAGACATATATCTTATCCAGTTGGTATCTAGCTCATATCAAGAAAAGCCCACCTTCTCATGGGCATATGGGCCAGATCCCACCCACAAAGTGAAGGGAAAACAATTTCTTATCTTTGAGTCTGCTATTGAGCAGAAACATGTTGTTTCTAGCTTATTTCTTGGCTAAACTATTTTCATTTTATTCTGCTGTCTTTCAGAGGACATCACTCATACCCTTAAATACTTGAGAAACAAGAGTTCAATTTTATGCGGCTAAACAGAGATTGCCTCTTTAAAATTTATAGTGTGGTACCAGATTAAAAGTATATTCACCGACTGAAATATTGGAGATTGTGTTCTGAAACCCCATTGCTAATTTGTACAATAGGTCACACAGTTGACCCTTAAAATAGAAACTGATGAAATCAAGGGTGTTTATACAGAACATAACAAAAGACCAGTTCTCAATAGACCCAGGCCTTGGTTCTTTTGGTAGAAGTAACTTCTTTAAAGGTAATAGAGCTTAAAATACCAATTTCCATCAAGATCTTAATTATAAATAAATTAACAAAATGGAAATGAAAGGGAAAAAGAAAATTCTCCAATCCCACCCACCATCATACAAGAGTTTCCTAATTTATTTTCCTGCTACCACTCTCCCTCAACCCCTCCGAGAGTCCACTCTCCACAGCCCAGTAAGTGGTATGCTTTAAATAATCTGGTTAGACTAGGTATCTCCTCCTTCAAACCATGCCAAACCTTCCCCTCACATTAGAAATAACATTCAGACCCTTAAACCTGGTCCCAAGGCATGAGGTGGCTCCAGCCTACCTCTCTCATCTCATATTTGGTACCCTCCCACTCACTCCAACTATACGCTCCAATCTTACAAATTTTTCTTTTATTATGTATTTCCTTAAATCCTTTTATAGGAAACTTATCACCATTAGGTCTCAGCTGAGAAGATCATCTCAGAAAAGCCTTGTCCAACTTCCCAAACTATAGTAGTAACTATTCCACTTATATCTGGTCCATATAACATCACTGTTTCATTTCCTTATTGGAATTTTCATTATCTGAAATTATCTTGTCTATATATTTATCTCTTCAGTGTCTGCCTCCTAGTACTAGACTATGATCTCCGAAAGAGCAAGCACCGCTTAGTTCTTGTTCACCATTATATTCCTAGAACCCAGAAAAGTGCTTGGAACAGATAGCCACACAAATATTGCTGAGCGAGTGACAGAATGAACAAACTAATAAAATTAAGTATGCATTGTGCATTTCCCAGACTCTCTACTCCCAGGATTCCTACACTCATTCCTACTTTTTATTATTGGCTTCTTAGCTATTGGAGGACAGTGCCATTTACTACCACCATATCTTTCAAGAAATGATGGAAGTTATTGTATACTGGTCATTTACTTTAATTATTACTTTGCTTTACATATTATTTTCGTTACTATTGTGTATGTGGAACAAGGGTCAGCAAACTTCAGCCCCCCCAGGCCAAAACTGACCCACCACCTATTTTTTGTGAATAAAGTTTTATTTGAACGCAGCCACACTCACTTGTTTATACATTTTCCATGGCTGCTTTTGAGACATAACAGCAGACTCGAAGAGCCGCAAAAGACAGTGTGACCCCCAAAGCTCAAAATATTGGCTATTTGGCTCTTGGTACAAAGCAATGTAGGTTCAAAGACAGAAATGGTATGAGAAAAAGATCTGCAAAACATCAGGGGAAAACTGAGAGCACTGATTAATGTTTTCTTTGGGTAAAATCCAGGAAATTTGACGGTGATCACATTAGAAGTGTATCTTCAACATGGTCTTGGATTAGAGCGTGAGAGAGAAGCCTGCATTGCAGTTGTTAAGTCAGAAACCAGAACTTTACTGGTTGAAGACCAAGCTCCCCATTCAGCCTACTTCTTCATTCTCCTGTTAAGAGATGTGTACTCTCCTCAGGTTTGCACCAGGCCCCCGATTCCTACCTTTGTTAGTGTCTTCTCTGCAATCTGGAATGTAGGGAACATTGCCATCTCATGATGAATGGTTTCCCCCGTTGAATTGCAATTACAGGTTTTAATCAGTTCATTATTCCACCTAGTTTTTGGGTCCTGACAGTTATGCTGCAGAAACTAATTGAATTGGCTTTACCTCAAGGCAGTCCCATAAGATCTTACCTTGCCACTTGGGAATCTTTTTTGGTTGATTGACCAACTTAGCCCTGATTTCCATGTTCTAATCTAAAAAAAAAAATAGTTTCATATTTCTCCTTTGAAACATTTCACATTTTTTCCTACTTTGAACAAGATACTCTTTATATAGAAAGACAAATCATGAGCCTCTAAGTGTAGTATACACTGAATTTCTTAAATAAGAGGCTTTAGAGTCATTGCAAAATTAACCCTTATTATTTCCCTTAGCCTCTCTTCAGATTAATCAGGGAAAAAAAGTGTAGAAGATCTTGGATATTACATTAGTTCTTTTCAACCCTTTGCTCTTCCTGGTGCTGCAGTTTTTAGGCTGTGGAAGCAATATTGCCCAGGGATAACATTGGCTGCCTGTCCATGGTGACATTATCTTAGTAAGGTCAGCATGGTCTATGGCTAGGGACTCAGGTTTCTGAATGTCTCCCACAGGACTGATTCACACCACATTCCCAAAGTTTTAAAAAATAAAGAAATCAAAATGCCAATTCATCAAATCAGTATGAGAGATATAACAACCAAGGAGACCAGAATAATTTTATCTTTTTGGTCAGCTCATTATCTTGCCATAGGAGGAGCTAAATGAGAAAAACTATAATCGGAAGATTGTTTCGTGAATGTAGGATGCAAGCAGACAGAGGATAGATGCTGTTTAGAAGATTACATAGTTGGCATTGGATACCCAGCTGCATCCATCTACCACTGGGAGCTACATCATCAGAGGATAAGAAAACCACATTGTGGATTAAAGCAACTTATCCTTTGAAAAGTCCTAGATGGATACCTCCAGTAATGTCCTCTAGAAAGCTGACTTTCTACATACAGTTTATTGAAATATTCTTGCTTTTGATATTGCCAGTTAACTACTACATTAAATCCTACTGCCATAGCGATGCTCATCTTCTGAAGGTGATGTCTCTGTATTTCTTATTTGATCCATTGTGTGTTAAGTTTATCAGTGTGACCCACAAAGATCATGGATATCTCACTGTGGTCTTTTATACTAACGGCATATAGCATATAGCAGTGTCCTTCAACTTTAGCACTACTGATATTTTAGGCTGGGTAATGTTTTGTTGTGAGGGGCTGTTTTGCACATTATAGGGTGGTTGCAGCATCCCCGTCCTCTACTCACTGGTTGTCAGAAGCAAGCCCACTCCCTCAGTTTTGATAACCAAAAATGTTCCCTGACATCTTAAAATATCTCTTGGGGCCCAAATATGTATACCTGGTTGAGAACCGCTGGTATGTAGGATAGATGGTTGAAAGGAAAAGAAGTTTGCTTCCAATTCTTTTTAATAATCTAGAGCAAAAAGCATTCAACCCAGTCAAGCCAGATTCCTGCTTAATACAATTGACCATTCAACTTTATTTCTCTGAGGTTGCCTTACTGTAATCAAGGTGTTTATAAAAGGCAAATCTTAATTCAGACCTTTTTTTCCATAAAATTACTCTGTTTAACTATCTTTCCAAGCAAGTCACAATTTTATCCCATCTTCTTGGGCAGAAAATTTATCGTACTTTAGTAGACTTTTGCCAGTGATACAGATCATCGTATTTTATTGGGAGAGAACAATATTTCAGAACATGAGATCTGTACAGTATCTATCAAGACGCCCACAACTGATTCAACTCTGAAACCTAACTAATGTGCATTTTAATTTCCTTTTATTGGAAAAAGCTGGGTCATAGATCTTGTGATAGAAGAAATCTTCTACTCCAAGAACTTCATTTTCAAATAAGAAATAAATCTCAGAAGTGAACTGACGTGCTTCAAAACAATAATAAAAGAATGATTTGAACTCAGGTTTTCTGATAACAGCATGTGTTTTTTATACTATATAATTCCACACTTCCATATATGTGCATAGGAGGTATTTTGGGGTTTCTACTTCAAGCAAAATAGACATGATTGTTCATATACTGCATATGTCTCCTACTCTTCTGCCCCATAACCATGCCTGGTTGTGCTTTTACTGTATATTTCAATACATTTCTCCTGCCCATGATCAGTCCCCTGGCTATATCTGCTATGCCCATGAGGTGAATTGGTTTTGGATCAGGACCTTAAATTTTTCTGGTCCAACTGACAAGTATTGTCATCTTACAACACGATGACTACTTCATCCATCAACTCATTGGAATTCTACCTCCACCATTTTTTTTCCAAGCTTTTCTCTTCCTTTTCTTTTCTTTTATTGACATATAATTGACAATAAACTGCATGTATTTATTTATGTATTTATTTTTAAAGTTTGCTATCATCATTTTTAAGAACTTTTATTGAGATACAATGGACATAATAAACTGCATATATAAAAAGTGTACAATTTGATATTTTTTATTAGTAATGTATATATGGCAACCACAATCTCCCAATTCATCCTCTACCCCCACCATTAAACAACTATTTCTTTCGTTTCTGTCTTTGCAACTTGTTAAAATGGAAACTCTTTCTTATGAATGTCCCTGGTCTACAAAGCTTAAGTTCCCAAAAGATACATCCCTAGATGTCCGACCCCAATGCATGACCTAATCTTAGATAGAGGTATTATCTCATTCTCATCCTCTATTTTAAAATATATCTCCCTATCTTTCCCTTCATCCTATTTGAGTCATCTATGTCCCTGTCCTTTTACTTCCCCTGGGCTATGCCCAAACCCAGTTCATTCTCCAGAATTACAAAAAGAGTAGTCTTCCCAACAGGTTTACATTACTTCCCAACAGGTTTAAATTGCAATTTACCAAGAGCAGCCAAAAAGCCCTTTGCTGAAAAAGCTATGCTCTGAAAGTAGGACTACAAGATAGTTTATTTTTTTTCCCCAGAGATGATTAAAATTTTCCCTACCAATCAAAAAGTCTTAAAGCAAGCCCAGTGATGCTTACACTTGGGGAGGATGGAGCAATCTGGATGGGGGATTTATCTGTATGGTACTTACCTGTATCTGTATTCAAGTCCCGTGAGCAGTTCTGCATTTCTGTGGCAGTTCCCCTTTTACAAGAAGGAAGAGGGCAATTGGCCAGATAAAATATAATTATTGCTGAGGTGTATATCATTCATCTTGAGCTAATGAGATCATTTCCAGAAAGATTTTGTTAGCCAAAGTGAGAAAAGGGAAGAACTGTAAGGAGTTAGGTCAGAAAAGGAAAACAATGCAGTGCATGGAAAATTCTATGTGTAAAAATACAAGCTGTCTAAGCACATACTGAATTCAGGTGAGAATTTCAGAGAATGTTTTGCTGCGATGTTAACATTTTGAAGGGCTTATGAATACTCTTTTTAAGTGTATTTATTAATTTGTTATTTTAAAATTTACTTTTTAATCAATCTGACTTTGAAACTTGGCATTTCCACCATCTACATCAGGACTTGGGCTTCAGAGTCAGGAAAATCAGGTTTTAAAATATCAGCTCAACTCCTTATTAGATATGGGACTGGAACAAGTTCTTCAGTTATTCTAAAATTGCATTTCCTCATCTATAAAATGGAACCCATCAATTAACAGAGTAGGGCTCAGTTACTTAGTAAAGGCAAGAAAGATGGATGAACAGATATGTGGGTCGGTAGGTGGAGGAATCTGAAACTCTGGATCCATCAGAAGAAAAGCAATGTCATCTGAATTCGTACAAAAAGAAAACAGCTTTGTTTTGTTCCCTCTCAACGACAGTGAGAAAGAATTAAGTGTTCATTCTTCAGGAAGGGCATGAGGCCTCAGCTATCAATACTGAAGGAAGTACAGCTTCACCTGTCTTGAGTGTTTATGCTCGTAGAAAGTGGAAGCCTTTTACTGAAGTGGTGGCACAGGCATCGTCTAAGAACTTTGTTCTGGATTCTGAGCTCCTCACATAGATTGATTTCTCTCTAATGAAACAAGCCCTTGAAACTGGCTCTGTGATACTGCAGACATGTCTGCCTGAGCTCTGTGGCCAGGCAGAGCCCAGTCTAGCCACAGAACTGGCCTTCCATTTCCATTTCAACAAAATTAGAAGCCTTTCTTTGTCTGAATCAGTAACTGGCTGGCAGAGGACATAGAACAGGGACATCCCACGGGCTACTTTGGAGGAGCAGGCAATCTAACTACTGAAGAAGGGGCCACAGGGGCTCATCACGTAGAGAAATTCTCATCTCTGCAGCAGGAAGGTAGGGAGTTGTGCTGCATGCTGGTGAGCTGATTATTCGGCTCATTCCAATTAGTACTGGATCCAAATGGAATAATGTATTTTTCCTTAATTCTTCCAATTATCCAAATACTCAGTGGGAGAATGCATTCTTTGCTTCCAAATGGAAGCACAGAATTCCTCTCTGCTCTGGGGCCTGGTGATTAGCGCTACCAGATTAACGCTGCCTGCAATGCTGCTGGAGGTATAGCGTTCATTGCCAGCATGCAATTGCCCATCAGTATCACTAATTAAAGAGGGACTGCAATCCCTTTCCCTTGCTTCCTTAACAACCTCACTACACAGTGAATCCCATCTGGAAGATGCTTGCAAGTCCCCAGCACATGTAACTGTACCCAAGATAGGGCATACGGCTCCTGCCAACAGGTCGGATGTCACTCCTTGGAATGGAGAGGGCACCATGATTGAAAAGGAGGTAGGGAGGAGGGGTTTGGAGGCAGTTTTCCAAGCGAAGAGCAACAAGTATTGACTGTGTGGCTCTGACTCAGTGCTATAGATGAGTAAACAATAACAGTGTCCTTAATGGGCGACAACAAAAAAAGCAAGTCACCCAAAGCGCATACATCTGTATCCACCACAGCCCGATGCTTCTGACAGGAATCTCCGAAGGAAGAGTACATTGAATCAGCAAAACTTCACTTAGCCCTGACAGTTTGATGGCCCTGCAGTGGAGAGAGTGACAGATGTTGCAACAGCAAGAGCAGTATACTTTAAATGCAGGCAACATGGGCCTGGGTTTTCTTTCTTTCTTTCCTTCTTTTCCTTCCTTCCTTCCTTCCTTCCTTCCTTCCTTCCTTCCTTCCTTCCTTCCTTCCTTCCTTCCTTCCTTCCTTCCTTCCTTCCTTTCTTTCTTTCTTTCTTTCTTTCTTTCTTTCTTTCTTTCTTCCTTTCTTCCTTTCTTCCTTTCTTCCTTTCTTCCTTTCTTTCTTTTTCTTTAAACATCGAGTTGCAAATCCTAAGGCAAAAGAGGCAGGGGTAGGTGTCAGAAAAAGAGGTAGGGGTTAGATTTGAAGAGCTTCAATCATAAAAATATTTGATAAGAATTTAACCCTGGAAAATTAACCAAACCAAAAAACTAACTAACCGACCAACTAGGATTTTTGTTGCTTTCTTTGTTCCTTTCTATGAAGTGATCTACAGAGGAGCTTAGCTGGGAAGGAGGGACCTCAAACAATGTCCCCAAGCCAGGGGGATAAGGCAACCTAGACTGATTGAATGTTTAGTTTTTGTGTTTAATCCTAATTACATGAATGAATTAGTCTTCTAACCTAACTCTGTGGATGGACTCCTGACCTCAAGAATCTTACACTAAAGAGATTTTTTAAAGTTTTATTGAGATATAATTTACCTCCTGTGAATTTGATTCGTGGTGAGTATAACATTCAATGACCTTTAGTAAATGTGTTCAGTTGTGCCATCACCACCACAGTCCATCTTTGGAATATTACCATCATCCCAATTTCCTCGTGTCCATGTAGAATCAATCCTCTCGCATCTCCTCCCGGCCCCCAGCCCAGGCAATCACTAATCTTCTCTCCTTTTTATAGATTTTTTTTCTGGACAATTCATATAAATAGTATCATGTAATATGTAGTCCTCTACATCTGGCTTATTTCACTTAGCATAGTGTTTTTGAGATTCATTCATCTAACAGTATGTCAAGAGTTCTGTTGCATGGATATACCACACTTTGTTTATCCATTCATCAGTTGATAGACCTTGAGATTGTTTCCAGTTTGGTGATGTCACACACGACACGGCCACCCTCGGTTCTGCTGTTCTAGGGGCCATCCACAATGTCTTGTACGTGGGTTGTTATTATATTTTTCAACTTTATAATTTACATTTGGCTCTTTTCATAATTCCTATTGCTTTGTTGAGATTTTCTATTTGTTGATTCTCTGTCATGGTATTTAATCCTTTAAACATAGTTTTCTTTAGTCCTTTGGACATATTTTTAATAGCTACTCAAGTCTTTGCCTACTAAATCCAATGTATGGGTCCACTCAAAAACAGTTTCTAGTAACTTGCTTCTTAAAATTTTTCTGAGTATGTGTTACATGTAATTGAAAGTGGGAATATTTTAGATAATGGATGACAGTAACCGAATTCTGATATGCCTATCTACACAGAAATTTTTGTTTCTATAGTCTTTGTTTTTTTTTTAATTTCTTTTTGCTTTTTAGTAACTTGCTATGCATAGATCTATGAAATCTATTTCCCTTGTGTGACTGCTAATGTTCCTACTCAATTAAAAATTATTTTATATTATTCATGGTGTCCTAGGGGTCACACTATTCTGCATAACTTACTGATCAAACAATGATATATGAAAAGCTGTGCTAAATACCTCAATTCAGTAAGTCTCTACCCTCTGACAATGGTTCTGTGTATGTGTGGGGGAGGACATTCACATTCATGCAGTTTTTAAACCAGCTCCAGCTTTTACTTTCTGCAGGTCCTATTGCACATGTGTGAAGACAGAGTCAGACACCGAATATGCAGACAACTTAGATTCTCTCTGGTCTGCTTCGCACTTGTGCACAGCTTTCCAGTCAACTGGGGACCAGTGGGAAAATTATCAAGACCCCTTTTTGCTGCGTCATTTCTCAGATTTCTCTGCTAGTTTCTGTCTACTCTGCCTCTTTCTTACATGCTTAACTAGGTCCACACTTCTGATTAACTGAACAAGCGGTCTTTCATTCATTTGAGACAGAAATAGCTAACATTACCGACCAAGCTGTTACTGTGGGGTATTTTTTTTTTCCTGCTCGGCTGTCTCCATCAGTGAAGCTTCTGGTTTTTATGAACTGGCCCACTGTGGTGGAAAAAATGGCACAGGCTTTCAATTTTTTTACCTCCAATTCAGCATTTTTTCCATGAATAATTGCTTCCCAACTTGGTGTATGCATATTGTTAGTTTCCAAAGCCCTGAAATTGTGCCTGTGTGTTTTACAATTTTGCTCAGTGTTATAGCTGATTTTGCAGAAGATTTGCTGAGAGGATTTGACTTATTAGAAGTTTTGTCTTAAAAAGTTAATTTTGAGAGAAGGAATGAATGAATCACCAATGAGAATGTAGCTATCACAGATCCCCCATTAAAAAAAATTAAGACATGCTATCCCATGCTCATCCTTTTTATTATGTGATATCAAGTCCCCTCATGATTTTAATTCACTTCTTGGAGGACTAACACCCCTTTTAATATTTAGTCCCCAAAACTGGATGCAGTATTGCAAGCATGGTCTCACTCATTCAGGTAGTTGTAACTTACCTCTAAAGAATGGATTCACTGAGAATCTATCTTTCAATAGTAGTAACAAACAATAAAAGTTAATCTTTTCAATAGATTTCAACAGATTTGTTTTGACTAAGGCAGAGGAGCCATGATGGGTAAGTAGTTAAACACTAGATTGAGTTTCCATAAGAGAAATTTGGGATTGATATTTTTATCATCTTTAACCTTCAGTCTTTGATGGTAGCAATGGAAACAACCATGGGGAAAAAAAGAAGTGTAGTAAGATTAATAGAAGCCAACATTTCCTGAGAACTTTTCATGTTCTAGGCATGATTTTAGGTGTTTTACAGGTTATTGCTTTTTTTTTTTTTTTTTTTTTGATTTTTTGCAACCCTACTGATGCAAAAACTGAAATCTGCTGGAGTAATCAGCCTGGCTGAAGTCACAGAGCTAGTACGGTTTGAGTGTGGATACTCTGGAGCCAGAGCTGGGCATATTGAGTATGCAGTGAGGCCCACTACCCGGGAAGGGGGCTTTCTCATTGGAAGCTAATCCGGGAATGCCTTGCTTTACTCTTTCCAGTTCTGAAGGAGATTGAGAGAAGATTACTGGTGTGAAATTTTAAAGGAATCCAACTTACAGCACGTTTTAGTGGTGCAAGTTTCCATTTTATGCATATTTCTCTGCTTTGCCTCCAAAAATTGCAGGTCCCTAGAAAAGTGGCTAAGAAGCCGGCCCCCTGGCTGCTGAAGCCTCCAGACTGCTATGCACATCAGGAGTGTGTTCTGCATACTAAGTAGCCATCCCTCCCACTAGAACAATTGCACACAAATCAGGACGGAACTGGGGAATTTAAATCAGCACTGCTGGCAGCCACTGAATCTGAGGGCCTTAGATAAACGGAACAAGGGTTCTGAAAATAAGGTGGTACTTTCTAATGATATTTTTTTCTTATGCAAACCACAAGGAGAGAATCAGAATAGCAAGGCACATGAAAATAACATTGCTGAAATCCTGATAGACCTTATAACAGATGAAAATGGAATCACATCCGGAACACAGAAAGCAACAGTTCTGGCCAAGTTTATCCCCAAGTCCTGGAAGTGACAAAAATGGCACAGGCCATGTCAGGCTTAGCCTCTAGGACCTGTTGGGACCATTTCCAATAGCTCTGAGGCCAAATCCTCATCCTAGGAAAGCAAAGCTTCTCCTGTCTTAGCAGCACCATGCTTGCCTTACAAGTGAAGTCATAGGGCCTCTGTCACCGATGTGCTAGAATTTTAATGGAAAGTTATAGAAGGAGCTGCTCTGTTTGATCTTTTTATAGTTTTGAAAATAAAGAAGGACTTGTAACTCTTCCCACTGCTTCTCTAGCCAATCATTTTGCCCTAGGAGACTTCAGTGTTATTGCCTTTTTGTTTCCATAGCATAAACAGTCCACCTATGTGGTGATCTGATGCTTTATCTGTCCCAACCCAGTTAAGCACAGTGGGAAGGATAAGAAGACTTTTTTAGTCTATATTCCAACACCTATTTAGAACAGGCTGAAACACACAGATAGCTGGATCCAAAAGGACAGTCAATTTCAAGGCTTGGGAAATAGCAAGATGTCACCATTCTTGCTGCCTTAGGCTACGGACATTACTTATTCATTCCTTCATCCATAATGTTATTAAATAGTGTCTGTACATGGCATGGATTAAGTGTCGGAGGAATTACCACTATGCAGAGGACACGTTCATTGCCAACCTCTCTCTATCAATTCCACCCCCTCCCCCATCCTATTTTCCACTCATGTCCTACCACACCTATGACATGTCATTTTTGTGAATAAGACTTAACTGAACTTTACCAAGGAGCCAAGTACTCAATTGCCCACATAACACAGGTGCCCCACATGCCATGTTGCCTCTTTCTGTTTTGTTTGCTTTGTTTCAGATTATTCTTTCTCCATCAAAACCCATCTTTTTTTTTTTTTTCCTCTCTCTCTCTCATTTTCTCTGGAATCTATCAAACACTTTTATTAACACAGAGAATATTTATTGGTATGGACACAAACTCTCTGTGGTCATTTCCCTCAACTATAAAGCGGGAAGGATAAGAGTACCTATCTGATATATTGTTGTAAGGCTTAAGTGAGATAAGGAGTAGTGTGCTTACAATAATACAAGCCACATGGCAAATGCTCGTTAATTACTCTTCATATCCTGTGATCATTCCAATGATTTTAAAAAAAATCACACAAAATTTTCCTTCTGGTCACCAATGACATAAATAGTAGGTAACATTTGTAAATTAGATACCATGAGAAGCACCTTCTCACATTAATTATTGCCAGGCCCATTTTATTGATAAGGGTACCAGACTGCAGAAAATCAACAGAAGTTCTCTGACATTACCTCTAAATTGTGTTTGGAGGGGCTTTTGGATCAATTGTTGAATGGACTGGATTTATAAGTTATTTTAGACCATCTGATTAAGGGTGAGTGATGTCACAAGTCACAGCAGTGGAAGGATCACCCACTCTTATCCCTTCTAAGTGCTTCCCTGATAGCATCACCCTCATTTACTCTTTTGGGAGAGAGGGCAAGAAGTGGAAGAAAGAAGTGCAGGTATAAAGCCCAGAGAGAAAATTGGGAGCTGGACCTGTGGGTTATTTTGTTCCTGAGAATACAAATCACCAGGATTTGGGCAGGTGCTGATCCTATCTCACAGGTAAGTCTGCCAGGACCACTCACCCTGCCCACCTGACCCTGTTGGATAGGGCCACAAATGACTCTGATGGGAGTAAAGAGTGAAGACAAGTCCATCACCTGGTCATGGACAAGACATCGCTGCTCAGCCATAATCTTTGAGAACTGGAAATGTGGGTGAAGTGACAAAATACATACTGAACCTGTACAGTGAGTGAAACTTTCTGTCTTCCCAGGATTTTCTGAAAACTCCTTTATAAGAGTAAGCATTTCTGTCCATATCTGCCAGTCTTAGTTTTACCTGGCTCACAGAACCCCCCAATTCTCCCATCTTCAAGATCTCTAGGGTGATAACTGGCTTGATAAAGAAAGAATCTGGATCTGGACAGGGACAGTAGCCAGAAAGAAAGGCAAGGTGTCAATTTGAGCCTGAGACAGGAAGGGATGAGGACAGAGATCAGTGGGGTAGCCAACAAGGGATGCAGTGGCCATTCTGGACGAGTGACCAGCTGACCAACAGAGATTTGGGTTTAATACAAGAAGAAGGAGATGGTGGTAAGCTCACACTCATTTTAGTGAATGGTTTAACCGCAGCAGAGGTGGGTTTGTACTTTTATTGTAAGTTCTGAAAAGGCTGTCATGCCTGCCTTGCTCACCATTGTCACAGCACCTACCATAGTGGAGCAACTCCATTCACATTTGTTGAACGGATGAATGGATGGCTGATCTTTTCCTGAGAGTCTCCTAAACACCTCATGACCTCTCACACTTCCTGGAAACTCTATTCTAACCCGCTTCCGATCTCCTAGCACTATGTGGACCGTGTGACTTGAAGAACACTCAGCTACTCTACCAATGCTCCTTTTGAATTGGCATTGGTTATCCTCCTTAATAATCTTCTTCCTACATTCCTGGGATTACTGAAAACCCCAGGCTTGCTTCACTGCAGCAGGCCTAAAATCTGAGGTCACAATCTAACAGGCAATAGGAAGTGCCCACAATACCATCCTGTGAACCCTTTTCCTGGAAGCAAGGGAGAGGAATGAGGGAAGGGACTATGGAGTAGATCCCCTACCCATGAGGCATTCTGCTTATTGAGGTTTGAAGCAGTGGTTCTCAGTCTGAGCTGCACATTAGAATCACCTGGAGAACTTTTAACATGTCCACACCCCACCCTGGATCAATTATATCAGAATCTTGGACTGTTGTGTTTTCGTCATCATTTGTCTCTAGGTATTTTTTGATTTCCTCTTTGATTTCTTCAGTGATCTCTTGGTTATTTAGTAATATATTGTTTAGCTTCCATGTGTTTGTGTTTTTTACAGTTTTTTCCCTGTCATTGTTTTCTAATCTCATAGCATTGTGGTTGGGAAAGATGCTTGATACAATTTCAGTTTTCTTAAATTTACCAAGACTTGATTTGTGACCCAAGATGTGATCTATCCTGGAGAATGTTCCATGTGCACTTGAGAAGAAAGTGTAATCTGCTCTTTTCAGGTGGAATGTCCTATAAATGTCAATTAAATCCATCTGGTCTATTGTGCCATTTAAAGCTTGTGTTTCCTTATTAATTTTCTGTCTGGAGATCTGTCCATTGATGTAAGTGGGATGTTAAAGTCCCCCACCATGATTATGTTACTGTTGATTTCCTCTTTTATAGTTGTTAGCATTTGCCTTATGTATTGAGGTGCTCGTATGTTGGGTGCATAGATATTTACAATTGCTATATCTTCTTCTTGGATTGATCCCTTGATCATTACGTAGTGTCCTTCCTTGTCTCTTGCAACATTCTTTATTTTAAAGTCTATTTTATCTGATATGAGTTATATCAGAATCTTGGGGTGTGACGCTCAGGCTTGGTTTTTTTAAGCTCCCCAGGAAGATTGTATCATAGTCAGAATTGAAAGCCAGTGAGTTATGGTTTCTAACTTTGCTTTAATTAGAATCACATGGGGATATTTCAAAAATCCCAGTGCCCAGGCCGCACTCCATACCAAATTTAAATCAGATTCTCTGGGGTAGGACCTGGGCATCCACATTCTTACAACTCCCCAGTTTATCCCAATGAGCACTCATGTTTGAGAGCAAACAGTTTCTGAGAAGGTGGGGTGTATATGCCCTTGGTATGCTGAGACATGGTTACTTGCTAGTTGAGTGACAGTGAAAAGTACTGATTTGGGGCTTTGATGAAAACAACATTGTTTGCCTGATACTCAAACAAGATTCAACCTTGATATGAATAAGGGTTATTGGTTAAGCAAACAGTGAAGAGCTAATTATTTTTTTATATCATGATTCCTTGTCACCAGAAATAACAGAAATAAGATTAGCTATTATTGCTTTAGTGCTTGATCCTCACAGCAATCTTGAGGAGAGGGTGGTATTACTCCAATGGTATAGATGAAGAAATGGGTGTGTAAAGAAATTAAGGAACTTGGGCAAGGTTGCCCAGGCCTTCAGAGCTGGAATTAGGATCTGAACCATGGTATAATGACACCAAAGCTTAGGCCCTGCTTGCTACACTTGGTTGACTTTATTTTTTTAAAATCTGATTGTAATATAATTTACATACCATAAAGTTCATCTATTTTAAGTGTACAATGGTTTCTAGAAAATTTACAGAGTTGTGCAACCATCTCCACTTCTAGTTTTAAAACATTTCCATCATCCTTAAAAGATCCCTTGTGCCCATTTACTTGACTGACTTTTAAAGAACATTGGACTAGAAGGACAAATACCTGGGCTTTACTCCCAACTCTATCATTTACATAGTCCTCTGACCTTGAAGTTCCTTAACCTCTCTGGGTCTCCAGTTTTTATATTAGTCACTTAGAGATAATAATCCCTGCTGTAGGATAAAGGTCAATTAAATATCACATAGAGAAGTGCTTGGTAACTATGAAGAGCTAAGAAAGTGGGAAGTACTGCCTTTTTTAATATGCTGAAAACCATTTTGTACCTTCCACGTGCCCTAGCTCTGAAACTGACCTCAGAGAGTTACAATAACGCAAGACCAGTGGTTTTTCCCTCTTTGCCATTGTTCTCCTCTACCAACACCCTCACTCCACTGAGGTTTGCGTCACTACACTCCTTTGGGAATTAAAACCTGCACCAGCCATCATAGCTGATGAGAGTGTGCACGCTCTTGAGCGCAGAGCTCTGTTCTGGGTCTTTAGGGGGCTTAGCTGTCCCTGGCAGAAGCCCAGGATGCCCATGCGCTTCTGTAATGACTAGCTGTCACGGAGATGCATGGTGTCCTTTCAGCAGGAGAACAAAAACAAATGAGGTGGACAGTGGTGTTTCTCTGGGCTCTTAATTAGCACTCTGATGGGTGAAGCGAAGCCCAACTGAGATGTGTTTCATCACTGCTGCTGGGGAGCGAGGCTAAAGGTTTATAATATTCATCTAAGTCCCAAATAAGCTGTCAGCATTGAGCTCGGCATTAATGCCCCCAACCTTCTTTTATTTACATTGCTTCAATTCTTTGCCTTAGCTTGTTTTCCTACTTTCCTATAGCTTAAACTATGGACATCCTGAGGACATAATCTTCTTTGGCTTTATGATTTATTCTAGCTACCAGCATTCATAAATGTTCACAGTAACATAAATAGAGCTTGAATCTTCATGCAATTTCTTACCTGTCCTTTTTCCTCCCCCCTTTGCAATATTTGGGTCTTATCTTCCATGTAGCTAAAAATGTTTAGAAATTCACAGACTTTCCATCTAGCATCTCAAAGGTCTTCGCCAGTGCTCTTTGATGACTCCCATTATATTTTACATAGTTGTGATTTTCTCCCCATCTCCCAAACTGTGTCCATGTTTAATAGCCCATTCAGTACATAGAGGAGATGAGACCCTTCTGGGGACAGAGGGAGTGACAGTTGGGACACTTAGCCCCTTGACTGTTTTTGAAAGGCCAATTGAGAAGACCTGCGTGTATCGTTCAGGCCCTGGAATATGATTGCATTTCTAAGAGTGCCCCAGAGCTCATGCTATACCTCCTGGACCAGGCAGCCACGTGAGAGAAGTAGGGCTTCCTCCTGAGCATCAGGCAGATTTCAGTGTCCCCAGCCACAATGAGAAGCAGGAACAGACAGCTGCACAGGGGAAGGAAATGGTGATATAAATACATGTTTAATTGCACATCAATTACAATTACTAAGCTGCATTTATTTAAATGCAGTATAATTAGAGCAAAAGCCTTGATTTAATCATAACCTTATCAAACACAGATCCCGTCATCTTCCTGTGCTTGCGCGGTCTGTGTTTCCCTTTCTGCCAACTGCCAAGGAGAAGGGTGATGGCAGCGCCCGATTGGGGCAGGAGGCCCCCGCCAAGGATTCTCTCCGCATTGGGGACCCCTGCTCAGAAGCTGCAGAGCAGCTCATCTTGTCTCTTCTTTAGCAGCTCACCACAAGAGGGCCTGATTAGCTAGAATGACTTATTGAAAATATAACTCATCCCTGATGGCAGCCTTCATAACCCGGGAGCCCAAGATTAGTAAGGACATTATGTAGGTTCAGCCTCCAGAGATGAATTACTCCTTGGAATGAACCCTCTCGTAGTCCCTATATCTGATTTCTCATCAACGTTGATGGGCCCTGACTTGACATTGCCGCAGAGGGGTGGACAGCAGGCAGGCAGACTGCCTTTCACAGTTAGCTCCAGGCTATGTCTTTGTCCACCTCCCTCTCCCTTTCATTATCTCTTGGCTTTTCTGTCCCTGGCTCCCTGGAGGCTGAGATGCTGTCTTTAAGTTTTCTGAAAGACGATGCCCTCTTTCTGCGAGTGTGCTTAAAAACTGTCATCAGTTGTACCCTTCCCAGAACAAGCATCCTCAGGTGGACAAAGAGGTCCTTTCTTCAATGACCTTCTGCATGGTGACTGGGAGGGGAAGTGGAAACAAACTTCATCTCCATTTTATGGATTGGAAAGTGAAGGTCTAGTTCCAAAAGGCAACCCTAGCAAAGACAGACATTAACAAAAACAGGCAAGTGTCTTAACGTTTGCTCTTGGCAAATATTCTCCTTCATGCACTGATTTCCTATTCTTCCAGCCAAACAGGAAGCAGGTACATCTCTGGAACTTTAAATTAATAAGTAATGTGTATTGAGCACCCACTCCGTGACAGGCATCCTTCACAGCAAAGTGCAGGGTAGCCATTCTTATTACTTCGTTCCACAGATGAAAAAAAGAAGTTCATTTTCTGACTTGAGATCACAACGTTAGTGACGCAATAACTGCTGATGTCTATGGAACACAAGATTAGGGCCAGCATTGCCTTGCACACGTTTTGTATTTTGTCTCATCTTATTCTTACAACTCTACGGATGAGGCATTATCCTCGTGTTGCAAATAAGGGACATGAGCTCTGAGAGGTGAAGCTAATGCAGGAACTTTTGCTCTTCTCTGTGCCCACCTGGTCCTCTCCCAGTGGCCCTGTACTCCAGCAGGTGGCACCCCCAGCCATGTAGCTGCACAATCCAGAAACCCAGAAACCATACTGGGAACTTCCCTCCCCTACCACATTGGATCCATTATCAATTCCTGTCAATTTTATATTCTCAGTACATCTCGAATATACATACCCTCAGTCCTCCTCAACCCATGGTCGGCATGCTAGTCCAAGACATTGTCATCTTTTATTTGGATTCCTGCAGTTTCTGTCCAAGTGGGCATCCTGTTTCTACTGTTTATTCCATCCAGGCCATTTCCTACATATTAACCAGAGTCAACTTGAAAAGTGCCGGTGTATCCTACCACTTGTTGGCTTAACTCCTTCTAATGGCTTCCAATTCTTCTTATGGTGAAGGTCATAATCCTCTCTGTGGCCTTTGTTCCTCTTCAGTGTGGGATTCCTACCCTTTTCTCTGACCTCTTCTCAAGCAGATCTCCTTGCTTTTGTGCTCTGGCCACTTGGTCTCTTCTCATTTCCTCTTACACGTTCTCTCCCCAAATAGAAATTCTGCACATATTTTCCCTTCTCTTTCAGATTCCCTTCAATTTTCCTCACCTTCCTTTGCCTAGGTGTTTCCCATCTTTGAATCTCCACTTAAAAATGACCTCCTTGGGGAAAGCTTTCCCAACCCTTCCAGATAGAACAGAACCTCCTGTCACACATGCACAGGACTCATCAGCTCTTCATTATGTACTTATGTAACTACCTCATCCTTACCTAGCTCTCCACTACGGTCTAAGATGTAACGGGGCAGGGACTGTGTCCTCGGCACCCAGTACGGCAGCAGATACCTAGAAGGTACTCAATAAGTATCAATTGAAATAAAGACTGAATATACTCAATTCAATCTAGAATCTATTTCTTTCTGTATTTCTATCTGGCTTCCTTTTTATTCCACAGCTTCTTTACCACACCCTGCAGCTGAGCGTCTTCTTTCACAATTTTTTTTTTTTTTTTTTTTTTGGCGCTATAGTCTTGGGCTCTTGCCTTTACTATGAGCCCTAGCCAGAATTTTTCTTTCCTGCCAGAATAACCTTTCCAGTTCCCCTTCTTCATTTTGCCCAAGTAATACCTAGTCACTATACAAAGGCTGGACTCCCTTGATACCACTTTGGCAGGTATTATAGAAGCCCAAGCTGGTGATACACTGTCTGTAGCACAGATGTCAACATAAATCCCCAAGAGGGAGACATGTTATTTAGTTGAGGGTATAACAAGGACAAAAGGCAAAAACTCAGAATGAAAATGGAGAAATAATTGCTCAGAAGGAAGTGCTAGTGTGAGGAAAAGCACTGAAAAATCAGACTTCACAAAGTCTCTTAAAACTCAGTGGGATGGGGCCTTGGAGAACATCCTTGGGAGATGGTTTACCAGCCCAAACCAGTGTTCCTTTAAGGCTGTGCCAGGCACTGTTCTAAATCCTGGGGCCAGAGAGAAACACTAAACAGAATCTGACCTCAAGGCATTTGTGTATGTGTGTGTGCGTGCATGTGTGTGTATGCGTGTAAAGGAGGTGGAGACTGACTAAACTACAATGTGGTAAGAGTCACTCATTCATTTATTCATTCACCAGACATTCATTGAGAATTACTATGTGTAGGACACTGTTCCAGGCCTTGGAATACAACAGGAAACAAAGAAACAAAGCCTCCTGTGCTCTGAGAGCTTATAGAGCTGATACATGGTTCTAGCTTTGAAAACTTGGGGAATAGATGTTTCTAGTATTGCCAGTCACCCTGGATGCCTATAGCAGCTCTGGTCATACCCGAGGCAGGATCCTTTACAGGCATTCCCAACCCATACAAAGAACTTTCATGGGCACTAATTGAGCATTAGTGTGCCAGATTCTAGGGTATAAAAATGAACAGGACATGGACTCTGCAATAAAGGCAACCCTTTCTTTTTATAAAAGAGATTTATCTTCACACAGCGGTGGTATATGAATGAGAGGACTTTTTAGCCCCTTTCCCCTCAAATCCATCTCCCATGAACAGCTACTATGTCATAAATTTATACTCCTTGAGAAGCAGTCCTTTGAGTTCAAACATTGCTGCTACCAAAGCTGTTTGGTTTTGGTAAAATATACCAAAATCTAAACAAGTTCTATCCTGTGAGGGTACTAAGGGCACAGGATGTGTCTTGAGAGGGTCAACCAACTATCCAGGTCTGAAGAAAGTCAGCTTAGAAAAAGAAAGGACACTTGGAAGAAAACGTACAAGAAAGGGTACATGGATGGTGGTGAGCATTTGAAGGCATGGATGCAAGTGTAGAAGAAAACTCACACCTCCATTCTCTTGATGTTCTAGGGCTGATAAGTCTTTGGAGTCAAACACACTCAATTCCAAATTCCACTCCAGCACTTACAAGATGTGACCTTGGATGAGTCACAGACATATTCTGAGCTCAGTTTTGCTGTCTGTAAAATGAGATGATGAGACCTCCCAACCAGGATTGTCTGAGAGAGAATTAAATCTGGAGTGGAAACTAGTGGTACCTGATCGTGCATCTATTTCTGAGTTTTGCCTAGGTCTGGTCTTTTTGCTGTAGCTTAATGATTAATTTGGGGGCTGGATATCCCAAAGCCCTACAGATCAACTGTGAACGCTGGGTGAATTACTAAGCTTCCCTGAACCTCATCCTTAAAAGGAAAGCAATGAAGTCCACCCCTGTGCCATATTTGGGAACTATAGGTGATGCATGTGCGGCTCTGAGCTCACTGTCTAGAACATGGTGAGTTCTTCACGCAGTAGACGCATTATTACTATTAATTGTCACAACTGCAGCAAGACAGACACTGTCCCTTCATTCCCTTTCTGCAAGTGAAATTGTTAGGAATAGGGTTTTCCACTTTCTTCTTAGTATGTTTTTATGTATTCCTATTTCCTACCAGAGGAGAAGTGAGAAAGAGTTAAATGCAGTTATAAAGCAGAGAGGCTGTTCATTAGGGTCTGATTTATAAATCTTTTACACTGTCATCCAGGCATATTGGCACTACATGACTACAAATTATGCTTTGGTACCTGGTTCTGCAGCAGGAGTTGCTGTTCAACAACCATTCTCAGGGAGCTTGAATTTTTCTAGTCTCCACCATCACTGATTGTTCTTTTCCTCTATGAATGTGTGTTCATTTGTGCATGTAGATATACACATGTTCAGATGAACACACTCTCCTGTGTTTCTGAACATGTCAGTAGGCCTGCCACCTGCCACGTGTAAATCTAGGCTCTGCTTGTGTCTCTGGTGGGCAGAAGGCAATATCGAGGTAGAAGCTATTGATTAAGAGGCTCTTTGATTACCTGTTCCTTAGCATTAGCTGCTCTTGTCCCTCCAGCCAGCCCATTCAGGGGGGAAGTTGAGGGTAGGAAGCTGTGTCAGTCTTGCTCCTGCACTTAGGGAAGTCAGTGGAATTCCAAGAGATGGGGCTTCTTGAGAAGGTTGTAGGGGTTCATTTATTTTATTGCATGAATGGAGAGGAACTTATAATGTAACCTACCTTTCCCCAAACCCCAGAAACTCCTGAAAGTCACTGCTCTGAAATTCCTCCTGGGAGATTCTGAACTCAATTGACTGAGTCCCATTCTCTGTTCAGTTTCATTCAAAGGCATTAATTATGCACCAACCATAGACAACAATACAGTGTCTGGGTGCTATGGGGAAAATGAAAATGAACTAGATATGATATTTGTACTCAGGGAGCTTGATATCTAGCAGCTACTAATGATAATGCTTGAGATATATATATTGAAGAGTAATATATATATATATATATATATCACTCTTCAAAGTTCCAAGGACTATCTCAAGAACACAGTATCTCACTTAATTCTTGTAACTCTGTGAGTGAGCTAATATTATTACTCCCATTTTATTGGTACCTGAAATGAAGCTTAAAGAGGCTCAGTGACTAGCTCAATTATAAGGAGGCTTTGGAAACAGAATGCCAGGGTTCAAACCCTAGCTTAAACAGTTACTATAATTGTAATTTTGGAAAAATTACTTAAATTTCTCTGTTACTTAGTTTCCCCATTTATACAATTGGGGTAATGCTGTTATCTACCATATAAGGTTGTTGTACAAATCAAATAAGATAATATATATTAAGTATTTAGTATTGTCTGTTGGTATATAGCAAACACACCAAAATATTAGCTATTATTTTATTATAGCTTCATCAATGTCCTTGATATGCCATCAGTATTTCTGAGAAGAGATGGATATGTTTGAAACTTTAAAGCATTCATTTGCATTTATGAGTTAACTGTCAGGTTTATCCACAGGGTCAAACCAACTATATGGTCAGTAAATATCACAAAAATAGAAATATAACTTAACTCCAAAGATATCAGTAGCTCGTAGATGCCAAGTCAAAACTACAGAGCCAGGCACTGTCCTAGGTGCTGAGAATATAGCAATTAAAAGTGTATCTAGAAGGAGAAGAAATATGGCAGCTAAGTAGAAGGATGTGGAATGCATCCCTCTCCACAGATGCATCAGGGATACACCAAAAGATGCAATAATTCCCACATAGAACCAGCTGAACACCAGCAAACAACCTCAGACACCAGAAAGGACTGCAAAGATCCTGACATAACTGGGTAGGACAGAGGGGGGAAAAAAAGGAGGAAGAGGAAGAGAAGAAAGGAAAGGGACAGGTCCTACACCCTAGGGTGGGGGCATCTGAAACAGAGGGGAGATTGCTGAATTTGGGGAAATGTCCCTTATCTGACGGGAAACCCCTTCTCCAATAGGAAATTTCCCTGGGTCAGAAGGGAGGCATTTGGGACTGTTCAAAGAGAGTGAAGCAGCTGATCTGTGGCAGACGGGAAAGAGTGAGAAACACATGGAGGGTCTGCATCACGGCTTAGTGTGTCCAGACTGAGACATCGGTTCACAGCTGAACAAGGTGTCTGGGAGCTGGAATGTGGGAACTGGAGAACTGGTTCAGGGTGAGAAACATTGTTGGCAGTGGGGAGATGGACTGAGAGGAGAGGAGGGAAGAAATCCACAGTGGAGAGTGCCTACCACAGAAAGCTGGGCAGCCATGGCAGCAGCTCGATACTGCTGACTCACAAGTAGGGGGGAGGAGCTGCAGGTGTAGCCTCTCTCTCAGAGACTGTGACGACCAAAGGAAGGACCCCTGTGGGCCTGGCTAATGCACTCAGGGATAACAAAGGCCCCTGGGCAGGGCTGGCCTAGAGTACCTGCAGCCAGGAGCCAAAAGCCCGAAGAGTGGCCCAGCTCTGGAGACATTCTGTTTACACCTGAACCACCAATGTCCCTCTGCAACAAGCACCATCCAAGCCACCTCAGCCACTGCGACCCAAACAGGGTGCCACTGCTAACTCACTCCCAAGGGAAGGAACCGCTATTGTACCCTCTCTCTCCCCACACACTGGTGCTTATAGATGAATAATAAAGGAAGCTCTGCTGGTCACAGAGTAATACAAAAAGCCCAAGGTGGGTAGAAGGACACTTACAGCTGAGACCTCAAGGAAACAGAAACATTAGTATTATGTCTATTGATCTGGTCCATTCTGGGGTAGTTCTGGGTTTTTTTATTTTTTATTTTTTATTAATTACTATCTTAGTCCTGAGGGAGCTATACGTTTTATAACTTTTTTTTATTCTTTTTTTATTCTATTTTTATTTTTAGCATTTTTATATATTTCTATTTCTAGCTAAGTTTTTTTGTAGTGCTGACTGTATCTCTCCTACCTTCTTTTCATCTCTATCTTTTAAACATTTCTATTTCTTTCTTTTTCTTTTCATATTTCCAGTCACACTACACTCTTCTGTTGTCCTGTCTTCTATCCTTTTTTAGTTTCTTTTACCTTAATATACTTATAATGAATATTATCACTTGGCTCTGATTCCTTGCTTTATTCTCCAGATGACACACTGCTTTGCTTTTATTATCAGGTTTGTCTTTATCTTAGTTCTAAGCATAATTATCTGATTTCGTTCTGAGAATCTTCAGTCTGTCTGGTGGTACTCTTGTTCTTTATTTATTTATTTATTTATTTATTTTTGAATTTCTGTTAGTTTTCTCTTTGCTTGTCTGATGGCATACTGGGGTTCTTCTGTCAGGTCTTTCTAGTGCCTTATGTTCTATTGGATTCAGTATTTGGGTGTCTTATACATGCATGTGTCTCCTTGACTTAGTATTTCTTTGACTCAACATTCTGCCATTAGTGTGGGGCTTGGACAGTCTTATTTAAACCCCTTTATTGCTGGGACAAGCAACTTCTGAAGTCTGGACTACTCCATGAGAAGTTAAGTAGGAGGCTCTGGGGAGGGAGCACTGAATTCAAAATGCTAGACTACTAGGGAGTCCTCAGACACAGGGAAGATTAGCTGCAGAGAACTCTCATGGAGTCCTGTATCAGAGTCTAAGACCCAGCTTCATCCGACTGTCTGCAACTGCCAGTGCTGGACACCTCACACCAAACTACAAACAAGACAGGAACACAAACCCACCCATCAGCACACAGACTACCTAAAGCCATATTAAGATCACAGATACCCTAAAACACACCACCTGACATGGCCCTGCTCATCAGAGAGAAAAGACACATAGCCACACACTGGAAAGCAGACACCAGACCCTGCCACCAGGAAGCCTACTCAAAACACTGGATCAACCCCACCACAGGGGGTAGAGGTCAGAAACAAGATGAATTACTACTAGGCAGCATAGGGAAAGGAGACAGCAAATCCTATAAATTATACAAAATGAGAAAACAAAGAAACACCATGCAGGCAAAGGAGCAGGAAAAAAACCCCACAAGACCAAATAAATGAAGAAAAAATAGGAAAATTGCCTGAAAAAGAATTCAGAGTAATAAAAGTAAAGATGATCCAAATTCTTGATAACAAAATAGAGAAAATACAAGAAACAGTTAATAAGGACTCAGAAGAACTAAAGAGCAAACAAATAATAATGGACAACAAAATAACCAAAATTAAAAACACTCTAGATGGTATAAACAGCAGAATAACTGAGGCAGAAGAACAAATAAGTGATTTGGAAGATAGAATGGGGGAAATAACTGCCACAGAGCAGGAAAGAGAAAAGAGAATAAAAAGAATGGAAGACAGTCTCAGAGACATTGGTGACAACATTAAGTGCACCAACATTCGAATCATAGGCATCCCAGAAGAAGAAGAAAAACAGAAAGGGTCTGAGAAAATATTTCAAGAGGTTATAGTAGAAGACTTCCCCAACATGGGAAAGGAAATAATTAATCAAGTCCAAGAAGCACAGAGAGTCCCATACAGTATAAACCCAAGGAGAAATACACCGAGACACATATTAATCAAACTAATGAAAATTAAACACAAATAAAAAATATTAAAACCAGCATGAGAAAAGCAACAAATAACATATAAGGGAAAACCCAGAAGGATAACAGTTGATCTTTCTGCAGAAACTCTGCAGGCCAGAAGGGAATGGCAGGATATACTGAAAGTCCTAAAAGAGAAAAACCTACAGCCAAGAATACTCTATCCAGCAAGAATCTCATTCAGATTAGACAGAGAAATCAAAAGCTTTACAGACAAGCAAAAGTTAAGAGAATTCAACACCACCAAACGAGCCTTATAACAATTGCTTAGGGAACTTTTCTAAGTAGGAAACACAAAAGAAGGAAAAGACCTACAAAACAAACCCATAACAATTAAGAAAATGGTAATAGGAACACACAGGTCAAATTCTCCTTAAATGTAAATGGATTAAATGCTCCAACCAAGAGACACAGACTGGCTGAATGGATACAAAAACAAGACCCTTCTATATGCTGCCTACAAGAAACCCACTTCAGACCAAGGGACACATATAGACTGAAAGTAAAGGGATAGAAAAAGATATTCCATACAAATGGAAGTCAAAAGAAAGCTGGAGTAGCAATACTCATATCAGACAAATTAGACTTTAAAGTAAAGACTATTACAAGACAGAAGGAAGGGCACTACATAATGATCAAGGGATCCATCCAGGAAGAACATATAACAATTGTAAATATCTATGCATCCAACATAGGAGCACCTTGATACATAAGACAAATGCTAACAGCCATAAAAGGGGACATTGACAGTAACACAATAATAATAGGAGACTTTAACACCCACTTACATCAATGGAGAGATCATCCAAACAGAAAATAAATAAGGACACACAAGCTTTAAGTGACACATTAGACCGCCTTGACTTAATTGATATTTATAGGACATTCCATCCCAAAACTACAGAATACACTTTCTTCTCAAGTGCACATTTTCCAGGATAGATCACATCTTGGGTCACAAATCAAGCCTCGGTAAATTCAAGAAAAGTGAAATCACATCAAGCATCTCCTCTGACCACAGTGCCATGAGACTAGATATCAATTACAGGAAAAAAACTGTAAAAAATACAAACACAGGGAAGCTAAACAATATGCTATTAAACAACCAAGAAATCAATGAAGAAATCAAAGAGGAAATCAAAAAATACCTAGAAACAAACGACAATGAAAACACAACAACTCAAAACCTATGGGACGTAGCAAAAGCAGTTCTAAGAGGGAAGTTTATAGCAATACAGTCCTACCTCAGGAAACAAGAAAAATATTGAATAAACAACCTAACCTTACACCTAAAACAATTAGAAAAAGAAAAACAAAGAAACTCCAAAGTGAGCAGAAGGAATGAAATCATAAAGATCAGATCAGAAATAAATGAAAAAGAAATGAAGGAACAATAGCAAAGATCAATGAAACTAAAAGCTGGTTCTTTGAGAAGACAAACAAAATTGATAAACCATTAGCCAGACTCATCAAGAAAAAAAGGGAGAGGATGCAATTCAACAGAATTAGAAATGAAAAAGAAGAACAATGGACACCACAGAAATACAAAAGACCCTGAGAGACTACTACAAGCAACTATATGCCAATAAATTGGATAACTTGGAAGAAATGTATAAATTCTTAGAAAAATAAATCTTCCAAGCCTGAACCAGGAAGAAACAGAAAACATGAACAGACCAATCAAAAGTACAGAAATTGAGACTGTAATTAGAAACCTCCCAACAACAACAACAACAACAAAAAACCTCCCAACAAACAAAAGCCCAGGGCCAGATGGATTCACAGGCGAATTCTATCAAACATTTAGAGAAGAGCTAACACCTATCCTTCTCAAACTCTTCCAAAATATAACAGAAAGAGAACTACCCCCAATCTCATTCTACGAGGCCACCATCATCCTGATACCAAAACCAGGCAAAGATGTCATAATACAAGAAAATTACAGGCCAATATCACTGATGAACATAGATGCAAAAATCCTCAACAAAATACTAGCTAATAGAAACCAACAGCACATTACAAAGATCATACACCATGATCAAGTGGGGTTTATCCCTGGAATGCAAGAATTCTTCAATATATGCAAATCAATCAATGTGATATATCATATCAACAAATTGAAGGATTAAAACCATATGATAATCTCAATAGGTGCGGAAAAAGCTTTTGACAAAAGTCAACAATGATTTATGATTAAAGACTCTCCAGAAAATGGGCATAGAAGGAAATTACCTCAACATAATAAAAGCCATAAATGAGAAACCAAAAGCCAGCATCATTCCAACGGGTGAAAAACTGAAAGCATTCCCTCTAAGAACAGGAACAAGACAAGGGTGCCCACTCTAACTATTATTATTCAACATAGTTTTGGAAGTTTTAGCCACAGCAATCAGAGAAGAAAAAGAAATAAAAGGAATCCAAGTTGGAAAAGAAGAAGTAAAACTGTCACTCTTTGCAGATGACATGATATTATACATAGAAAATCTTGAAGACTCTACCAGAAAACTTCTATCATTAATCGATGAATTTAGTAAAGTATCCAGATACAAAACTAATGCACAGAAATCTCTTGCATCCCTATACACTAACAACTAAAGAGCCAAAAGAGAAATTAAGGAAACTCTCCCACTTACCATTGCAACCAAAAGGATAAAATTCCTAGGAATAAACTTGCCTAAGGAGGCAAAATACCTGTATGCAGAAAACTATAAGACACTGATGAAAGAAATCAAAGACGATAAAAACAGATGGAGAGACATACCATGTTATTGGATTGGAAGAATCAACATTGTGAAAATGACTGTACTACCCAAAGCAATTTACAAGATTCAATGCAATCCCGATCAAATTACCAATGGCATTTTTCACAGAACTACAACAAGAAATCTTACGATTTGTAGGGAAATGCAAAAGACCCTGAATAGCCAAAGTAATCTTGAGAAGGTAAGAGGGAGTTGGTGGAATTAGGCTTCCTGACTTCAAACTATACTACAAGGCCACAGTGACCAAGACAGTATGATACTGGCATAAAAATAGAAAGGAAGATCAATGGAATAGAATAGAGAACTCAAAGGTAAACCTAAGCACATATTGGCACCTTATCTTTGACAAAGGAGGCAAGAATATACAATGAAAAAAAAGACAGCCTCTTCAATAAGTGGTGCTGGGAAAATTGGACAGCAACATGTAAAAGAATGAAATTAGAATACTTCCTAACACCATACACAAAAATAAACTCCAAATGGATTAAAGACCTACATGTAAGGCCAGACACTATAAAACTCCTAGAGGAAAACATAGACAGAACACTCTATGACATCCATGAAAGCAAGATCCTTTTTGACCCACCTCCTAGAATCATGGAAATAAAATCAAGAATAAGCAAATGGGACCTAATAAAATGTAAAAGCTTTTGCACAGCAAAATAAACCATAAACAAGAAAGAAGTCCACCCTTAGAATGGGAGAAAATATTTGCCAACAAAGCAACAGACAAAGGATTAATCTCCAAAATATACAAGCAGCTCATGCAGCTTAATACCAAAAAAGCAAATAACCCATTCCACAAATGGGCGGAAGACCTAAATAGACATTTCTCCAAAGAAGACATGCAGGTGGCCAACAAACACATGAAAAGATGCTCAACATCATTAATCATTAGAGAAATGCAAGTCAAAGCCACAATGAGGTATCACCTCACACCTGTCAGAATGGCCATCATCAAAAAATCTGGAAGCGATAAATGTTGGAGAGGGTGTGGAGAAAAGGGAACTCTCCTGCACTGTTGGTTGGAATGTAAGTTGGTACAGCCCTTATGGAAAACAGTTTGGAGGTTCCTTAAAAAACTAAAAATGGAGCTACCATATGATCCAGTAATCCCACTACTGGGCATATACCCAGAGAAAACCATAATCCAAAAAGAAACACGTACCACAATGTTCAATGCAGCACTATTTACGATAGCCAGGACATGGAAGCAACCTAAATGCCCATCAACAGATGAATGGATAAAGAAAATGTGGCACATATATACAATGGAATATTACTCAGTCATAAAAAGGAATGAGATGGAGCTATATGTAATGAGGTGGATAGATAGAATCTGTCATACAGAGTGAAGTAAGCCTGAAAGAGAAAAACAAATACTATATGCTAACTCATACATATGGAATCTAAAATAAAAAAAAAAATGGCACTGATGAACCCAGTGACAGGGCAAAAATAAGGATGCAGATGCAGAGAATGGACTGGAAGACATGGAGTTGGGGGGGCGGGGGGCGAAGGAGAAGCTGGGACAAAGTGAGAGTGTAGCATAGACATATATACACCACCAACTGTAAAACAGCTAGAGGGAAGTTGCTGTATAACAAAGGGAGTTCAACTCGATGATGGGTGATGCCTTAGAGGGCCAAGACAGGGAGAGTGGGAGGGAGTTGTGGGAGGGAGGGGATATGGAGATATATGTATAAATACAGCTGATTCACTTTGGTGTACCTCAAAAGCTGGTACTAGAGTGTAAAGCAATTATATTGCAAGAAAGAGCTTAAAAATAATAATAATAATGAAATGTATCTGGCACTTTGGGTTCAGGAAAACAAGAATTAGAACCTCACATCCTCCTTCTTCTAGTCATGTGTTCTGGGGCAAGTTACCAACCTCAATGGCATTCCGTTTTCTCCTTTTAAGAAATGGGAATAACAACAGTATCTACTTTTTAGAATTATTTGAAGATTAAGTAAGTTGAAAAATACAAACCACAGTCTCTACATAGAGTAAGTACTAAGCAAATGTTATTTATGCAGATCAGTTCTTATGAAGGTCTATTACACATTGATAGGCAAATGTTGTAATGTAACTTAGCCTCCAAAAAAACAAAAAACAAACAAAAAACAAACCACTGTCAGGTTAGTATTAGTAATCAGATCCCACAGATGAAGAGACTTAAATAGTTTATGAAATTAGCCTAAGGTGGCACAGTTATAAAATTGAATACTTGGTTTGAATTCACATCACCATACCGCAAAGCAGATGTTCTTTTCACCATTTTGGCCACAAGCACTGGGTAACAATAATCGTTTGTGCTGAGGAAGTACATAGCTGAGGACACTCAGGAAAGGGTCAGAAGAAGAAGCAAGTGCAAAGCTGGATGGGGAAAATGAGGAAGTAAGGAAAAGAACCCCAGACGTTATAGATAGAAACAAATGTAGTTGCTGATTGATGTGGTGAGAAACTTTGAATGGACAGACAGATGATTTGCCGATAGGTTTACTGTGGGTAGAATTAGAAGTCACGGAGAAGCACGTGCTGTCATCTGACAGGAGGTGAATTACTGTACCCACTAGTTAGAGGTATGAGAACAATTAGAGAGAGAGATTCCAGGCATATAAATAGAAAAAGCATGTGGATATATGAGTGCTATGCGGTGAGAGATAATGCCACAGATAAATACTAGAGCAGGAAAGGCACATAAGACTCTGGATGAACGATTCCTATAAATAAGTATTGCTCATAGATATTTCAGATGCTTTTCTATTTATGAACATTTGACATTCACCCCTAAGGAAATGCATATTTCCTCATCAAAAGGAAAAGCAACTGTGTAGCCAGTGACTTGATGTCTGATCAGAAGTTTAAACATTTACACCATGCTAGCTGCTGCAACCACTGCTCAGGCTCTAGCTCCGAGCTCTTGGGGTGTAATGGATATTTCATTTATGACAAGACCAGGAAGCCATAGTAACTACTGCTGGGGGAAGCTCACCACCAATGCCTGTTACTGAAAAAAGTCCTTATATTCCCTTTCTGTGATAAGTAAGGGAAGTCACCATCCCTTGCTCAAGGCAAAGGGTTTGGTCAGTGTAGGTGTTGGGAAGGTTCATGTTGTTTATGAGACATGATGTCTCTTAGGAGCGACAAGACTTTGCTATTTTATATTTCAGAAAGCTCTGTATGGGTCATGGGAATGGCACAGTAATAATCTTAAAAAGGTGATGTTGTCTATGCAGTGCTTTCTAGAGGCAAACACATGGGCTTTGAGATCAGATGGACCTGAAACTCACTGTGTGATACTAAGCAAGTTGCCTAACTGCTTTTCCTTAGACTTCAAATGTGAATGGTAACTATTTGATATATTTGCTATAAGAATCAAATGTTATACATAAACTACTTAGCTTAGGGCCTGGTATATGGTAGGGTTTCAACAAAAGGTAATTTTTATCATTATTCCCAACAATCAGAACAGCAAAGTACTACCTGTTTGTCCCCAAAGCAGGCATCATCTTGGCGTGTAGAGAATTTCTCACTAGTTAGATTACATAGCTTTGCATAAAGACAGAAACCAAAGTACCAATGAAATAGACAGCTGCCAGAGGTTCAGAGGTTCTTTCATCTTGAGTTGTATAGGAAAGAAGATCTACTTGCTCTCTAGCCTGATCCCTTTGAAACAAAATAATCCAAGTCCAAAAGGGCACCTGAGCCTGTGACTGTGAGTTGTAGTAGAAGGAAATACCAAACAGCATATTGATTTCCAGTTATTTTTCCACTAACTTGCTTTGACTTATGGCAAAGTAACTTGAAGATTTTAGTTTTGCCATTGACAAAAGGAATGAAGGAAGGGAGAGAGAGTAAGGGAGGAAGGGTGGAAGGAAGAAGAAAAATTGTAGTAGATAAGATGTATTGAAGATTTAATATACTCAGGAACCATTCTAAGTACCTTTTGCATTAGTTTATATCACACTATCGACAATCCTATAACTTAAGGTAATTCTACTACCTCTATTTCATAGACGAAAAAATGGATATGCAAAGAGTTTAAGTAACTTGGCCATGGTAACTGCAATGAGCTGAAAGTCCTGGGCCATCTTATTCAGGAGTTTGTCCTCGTGCTACTGAACTAACCTACCTCCACTAACATCAAGATACTGAACCCACTGAAGCTGTAAGTTACCTTTTAATTCCAAATGCCATAATTCCTTTGTAAATATTGCATGACAAGAGGACATCAGGAAATTATTAGTCACTGTCATCCACTTAGTGGAGCATTCAACAAGCATGTGTTCAATGTGCCTCCCACGTGCCAGATGTCAGGGGGTACAATGGGCTCTCAATAGTGCAGCAAATCACCCTGGATTCCACACACTGTGGTAGGGATGTTTAGAAGGGAAGGTTTATTAGGCTAACTACTCTGTAATCAGTCAATGCTAGTGGTTGGAATATGGTATAGCAAAAACAACTGAAAATTTCTCCATACTTTGATTTTTATAGCACTTATCAGACTCTCAAATGATTAAATTTGCTTACTTACTTATTACCATTCTCCCCCTTACCACCCCCTACAAATATTTATTCTCCCTGGAGCAGAGGACTTGCTGATTTGTTCACCATACAATCCTCAGCACACGTAACAGATTTGGTGCACTGTGGGAGTTACATAAACAGCTGTTGAGTGATTAGTGAATGAACACAGCAATGATAGATCCTGGTGTAACACTTTGCATCATCTCCCTGAAGTTTAGGAAATGCTTGCGGATATAATATTCCATTTGATATTTATCAACAGCCCAAGGAGAGAGCTAAAATTGCACTTCTCATTTTACGGAAGAGAAATCAGAGAATCAAAAGGGTTATTTGAATTATCCAAAGTCCTACAACATGTAAGACTCCAACTCCTTTGACTCAGCGCTCCACACTTTTTATTATGCCACATTGCAAATGAACCTGTGATGACATTTTGGAAGTACCACTTAACTAAACTGAGAATTTCACCAATAGGTACTTGATATAATTGGACCAGAGATGTGAATATAGGCAAATGAAATCAATTTCTACCTTCTCAGTTCCATAACGGTCCTAAAGAAAAATGTTGAGTTCAAAGGTTTGAGATGGATGACCAAGGATAGATAAACTGTATTTAGTGTTCTTTACTCAACATAACTAAGAGAAATCCCATGTACACAGAGCTAATTATTGCATTTCTTCCCCAAAGCAAAATTTTAGCTTTATCCATTAAAACCTTATGTCGTAGCATGTCATACTCATCAGAGTCCTATGCTCTGTGTACATCTGTACCTCCTTTTCCCCAGTCCCTCATGTACAGTATTTGGAGTCTATAGTTAAGCCTGCTCAGGTTGAAACTCTAGCTCTCCCTCTATCTTTCTGTGCAGCTTTGGGGTGAGTTAGTTTGTTTACTTGGGTTACTGGGTTTACATTGCAGTGAGTAGCCTCCCTGTGCTTCAAACCTTCCCATGGTTACAAGAAGATTAAATTAGTTAATGTAAATAAAGTGCTTAGTTCTAGGCCTGGCATGTAACCAAGCTTTTGGGAGCTCAGCCGTCTTCCTTGTAATAATTTTTATTTTCATTGTTGTTGTTCTAACATCCAGATGACCTTGCCTCAGCCATCTTTCTCTCCCCCAGGTTTACACTGTAAGAAACATCTCTTCCTACTCTGTCATTCTCTTTCCCTCCTTCTAAACTTTCAAACCACAATTTCCTTTTATTATAACTCTAAATATACGAGCAAGACCATTTACGTTCTCATAGCGGAACATGGCTCAAAATAAACATCCCATTGAATTAGAAGAGCCATCTTGTCAAATGAAGGACAATAGATTTTTTTTATATAGTGACAATGATCAATGCCTATCACTTCCTCATGTACTATTTATGAATTGTTTGTTGAACCTCAGTCCCAAATGCCATCCCCTGATAGCCTGAGAAATCCAAATTCCATGTCAATATGGCATTGATCACATACTTAAAGGAGGTGTGTAAATTGGGCTTTTATTTCTGCAAGCAAAACCAGGTAGGGGGAATGATGGTTAATCCAATCATCATTCACTTCTTTCATGAGTCTTTTAGCAAACAATTATTGAGCACTTACTGTTTGCCAAAGAAGGCATTGTGCTAAACACTGGTGAATCAGCAATAAATTGGATGCTATATCTGACATCAAGGAGCTCACTGAGAAAGGATTTATTGCAGAGAAAAGATATGCAGAGCACTATACAAGGCGAAAAATTTATAATAGAGTTATGCTTGATCCAGTGTGTTCCCATGAAGCTTGGGCTACAGAATCAGGAAAGCTTCTCAGAGAAGAGATATCAGAAGAGAATTTAGAAAGATGAATAAAAGTTAGGCAAGTTGGAGAACAGAGCTATCATTTGATGAAATAACATCTAAATATATGAATATATAGTCATAATGTATAAAGACATGAGTGCCTAAATATGCAAAGGCGTGAAGTGAGAGGGCAAAGCGCTCTTGGGAGACATTTACTGTATCAGTGTGGCTGTGATGTGGGGTTTGGGAGTGGGTGGAGTGACAGGGAGAGAGAAGGGTTGTCTTATAAAAATGCTTCCATCTCATGCTGTAAGGATTTTGGTTTTATCCGTTTCTTAGGAGTGGGCAAATTCTATTTCACAATCACAAATGGTAATTAAAATCATAGAATTAATTGAAGTTTCACTCAACCCTCAATTTTTCTTCGCCCATGTTGGTCCCAGTGTGAATCATCCTAACCTAGCGCTTCTTTCAAGGCTGTGCTGAAAGTGCTGACACTTCAATTTCCCTCTCACCCAGAGTTGGCAGTCTGCTAACTCTATATTTTACAGATCAACTGTCCTACCAGATAGGTGAGAACAACTTTCTGAATTTTATGGCATGCATTTCAATTTACGGGCCACCCCAGGAATGAGGGATTCTGTATGCGGCAGCAGTAAAAACAGTTAAAAAAATGGAAGCGCTCAATTACATTTGATATTTGAAATTTTATTTTCAGTAATGGTCTTTGATATTTTAGTGAAGGGATATAGTGCTTTGCTTGTGAGAGGACCATTTCATGTAAGGAAACTTATGAAGGGAGGCCAGACACTAAAAAACAGGACAATAAAATGGCAAAATGTATGTGGACTAAGTGGGGCTTTGGTGCCAGGTATTTTTGGTTCAATTTTATCATTTATGGTATTGAACACAGATAAGTAGGCATTCAAAAAAGTGGGATATACATTGAATGAAAATAGGGGAAAACAAATTAACAGATGTAATTTAAAGCAGAGGAAATGGGTAGGATTGAGTTGAGAGATTTGAGACCCTGATCTCTCCCTTACATGAAAATTTCTAGGCTTTGTTGCAAATGCCAAATGTACAGATCCCAATGAATCCAGGGCCATTTACGATGGGGAAAAGGGGAGATCACAGCCATCACAGGAAGGTAAGCACAGATCTTAGTGTTTCATAGTATCAGGATCCAGATCATGCTCTCAGGGCACTCTCCAAGGGTTGTGAGGCAGTGTATGTTTTACAGTTAGTCAGAATGATAAATTGTCAATGTGGCTAATCTAGTATATGATCAAAGTGGGGAGTCAGGATGTAACACTGGATGAGGTTAAAGAATATCAGGCATCAGGTGAGGTTGAAAAAATATACATACATATACACACACACACACACACACACACACACACACACAGAGTCAAGAAGCAAAGGAACAGATATAGAAGTGGAGTGCACATCATTCTATTGAATAGGTCATAAGAGGAGCTGAAAGTACTCTGAGGTCACCAGAGGGCATTTATATGTGGCACCAACTTCATGGTGCAAGACTCTCATACAGCTACCCAAGCCACATAAGACTGCAAACTCTTGGGTCTTTCCAGATGAGAAGTCTTGTTTGTAAAGCAATTAGCATACCCTTTACGACTTTCTTCATAGCACTGAGCCAAGGCAGTTCTTTCAGATTTAGTAGCTAGAAGCCATGGAAGAAGAGTCCAATTTCTCCAAAGCCTATTGCACATGGTACACATTCAACTATGACAGAATTTTAAATATTTAAGATCTAGGTAGCATTAAGTAAAATAAGTCAGAGAAAGGCAAATACAGTATAGTATCACTTAGATGTGGAATCTAAGAAATACAACAAACTAGTGAATATAACAAAAAAGAAGCAGATTCACAGATATAGAGAACAAACCAGTGGTTACCAGTGGGGAGGGGGGAGGGGAAATATAGGGGTTGGGGCACGGCAGGTACAAACTATTGGGTGTAAGATAGGCTCAAGGATGTATTGTATGCAACATGGGGAAAATAGCCAATAGTTTATAATAATTGTAAATGGAAAGTGACTTTTAAGAATTGAATAAAAGTTTAACTTTTTAAACAAAAATTTAAAAAAAGTACAATAACTTTAAACATAACTATCAAAAAAAATCTAGTTAACATCAATGCTTAAGAAATACAGATGTGTAAAGGAATCATGAAGAGGATTTTGTAAGGAAATATAACTATCTAGAACCAGGTAAAGTTGAGTTCCTTAAAAAGAGAAGAGCTTCATTCTGTGACATCACGCTGTCTGGTTTGTATCTGAGCTTATATCCAACAAAAGTACTAAACAGTAGGGCCTGTGAACCATTAGTAGATATGAGTGGATGACACAAATTAATGGAATGGTGACAGAAAACAGATGCTGAGAAATAAGTAGCAGTCTCAAAAAGGAGGAATAAGTATAGAAAAAATACTAATGAAATGGCCTTTGCTTTTAATAGAAGATAATGAAAGTAACATGACTACCTTGGCCCACAGTTTAGAATGTTCTAAATGCAAAGCCTTTAAAATCATACATTTTCAAGGATCAAGCAAAGGCATCATTTTGAAAGAATTTTGTATCCTAGCTGTCAACTTCCTTATTGTCAGGGTGATAAATTTGAGTTCAGCAGACTAAACTCTATGAAACTGTACTTGAACGACTGCTAGACATTCTGATAGTCAGTTCCCAAAACTCCCTACTAGGGGAGTCAGAGAGGTGTGCCAGGGGAAACACAGAACAGAAGTGGGGGATAAGGGCACACCTATCAATAGGTCACCTGCAGCATCTTCCCAGTGGTCGTTGTGATGGTCACCCCCAAAGCCATCGCAGTGCTGCTGCATCTGATTGTCATGGAGATTCCAGCATCACGCCTCTTCTTCTCCTGCTTCAGAGCCTCTGAATGCCCTTGATCAGTCATTGTGGGCTATTTTCTTTAAGAAGGAATTGGTAGAATTTCCATCTAAGATATGACAAAGTTGAATGGGATGCTCTGTAGCATGGTGTTCAACTATTATAGAGAAGAAATTGGGGCATGGACCTTTAGACCTTGTAGATCTGATATATAGGTAGAGCCTGGAGACAGAAAAAATAAGTCCTACCAAACCTGGCCTTGATTTGATTCCAAATATTTCTAACAATAACAACCTCCTGTTCTACCTCAACGATTACAGATGCTGACCAGAAATGCCATGTACCGCAGTTTGCATGTTTTATCTCAGTTGGCCAAAATCTAAGCTCAGTCATCTCTTGACATCCTTCCCAGCTCTAGACCTGTATTAAATTGATTTCCCACTTTCTCAGGGAATTCCTAAAGAAGAGACCAGTATCATTTCTTGGCTTGGCAGTCGCTGGCTGCGTATCTGGGCTTATACCTAGAAGAGCTGGAAAACAGGCCATCCCACAGCCCACAAGTTCCTGCTCTGAAACAAAGGCAGCAAAGTAACATTTCCCCCCTTCCTTCTACTGTGCTCACCCACTCCTGTTCAGACTACAGTGCTTTAGAGACCCCCTCTTCTAACACACAGATATCTTTGATTATTAAGAGATTCATATTTGTAATTGAACAACATGAGCTTGAATTGTTTTCAAAGAGTCTAATCAGAAAAGGAGGGGAAAGGGAATCAATTTATAGTCACTTATATCCAGTGCTTTTATGGACTAAATGCAATACTCTTGCTCTATCTTATTTTTCACCCTCAGTTTACAAGGAGGAAATCAGAGGTTTATAGAATTTAAGTCACAGGTTGAAGGTCAAATAGGCAGAGCCAGGATTTAAGCTTTTCCATTACCTTTTTTTTTTTGCCTCAGAAAGGACATTGAAAAGAGGATCCAGAGCCTGCATCTAACTCTGGTAAGAAAAAAGTAAAGCATATCTGTCCAAAAAAAAAAAAAAAAAAAAAAAAGAGAGAGAGAGAGAAGAAAACAGAACACAATGAAAGTCCTCTTTCCCTTTGGTATTTAAACATTGCTTGTGTGAAAGCATGAGGATGGAAGTTGTACACGTGCTTACATGAGCAGAAATATTCTTAGAAGGCTTGGGATTTATTTCAGACATGTTTTGAATGGATATATTAAAAGAAAAAGGAGAGGAGGTGAAAAAAAAAGCATCTGATGAGTAAGCGAGTGGGAGGAACGAGGAGGAATAAAGATGCAGTGTAATCCTAACCCGATTCCTTCTAGGCTAAACTAATGTTCGGGTGCTGTCTCTATCATATGAACTATATCAGATATACTGAGATTACCATTTCATCAAAAATGGTATTGGATCTGATCTTTCAATTTGGCCGGTTGGGTGCAGAAACAACACTGGGAAGTTTCCAAAGTTTTTAGCTCAAGTGAATATTAAAATATGCATTCCCTTAATTGCCTCAACAGAGAGACTGGATAAGTTTGCCTTTGGAATGCAGCAGCTAATTGGCTAGGTGGAGCAATTTATATCTTAAACCTAGCAACCCATGTGATGTTTTCCTGTCAGAATCATGCCATTAAATCGGACAAACTTCTTTGACTGACTTAACCAGGAAGTTAGCTCAAGAAACTAAACCAAGGAAAGCCACTGTAATCTGCTTTTTTTCTTTTTTTTTTATGACCTGTGAATAGGAACTGGGAACAGACAATAAAGTGTCCCCAGTGTCCATGGTCACTAAGAATACCCATCTCTCAGGGATGTGGTCAGTACCTCCAAAGAGTGTCTATGTGCTGAGATGCTTAAAAGCATCCAGCTTAACCTCCACTTATCAACCAGACAAGTCCAGCTGTTGGACGCTCACACATGCATAAAACAAGCCTTTGTGAACTCCTTGGCTGGCTGTAACTAGTGGAATTATTAAATCTCTGTAGACTGAACAAAGTGACTCCCCACATGTCTTCCTTCCTTCCCACAGGCTCCTTGGAGAGAGGCTGCCATGCCTGTGGTCCGGCTCCTCAGGGACTCCTATCCTTCTACCCACTTTTCTACTTCCTCCCCTGTCTACTAAACTGTGGGGTCTCTAACTGCCTCAGTGATCACACTTTAGGGCAGCTTGGTCTCTTCCAGGGGTTTGTTCTTTGGTCCACCTTCAGGTTGTCACTCTATCACACAGGACTGTTGGATGCTCTTTGCCTTCAGGATCTTGAAAATCATGACCAGCCTTGACCTCCTTTCATGCCTAAGATTCTAGCTCCCAGAACTAATTCCCCAAATTGAGCTCCAGAACCTTCCCTACCCCCTTGTGTCAAAAGAGAGTTTGATCACTTGTACTTTGTCTTTCTATGGAAAGACTTGCTATTTTCTTTGGGAAATCGGGCCAGTTGTTCATCTGAATGAGTGCCACGTGGCACATTTAGCTTTAAAATGCAACTACAGTTATCAAGCACTTTGGTACATATTTTTCACGTCTGATACAACCGATAACCTTGTGGTACTCATATCCCGATGTCCTCATTCAGACGAGAAAATGGTTTAAATGATATTGAAATGGATTTCTCAAATTAATATTGATCAACAGAGGCATACCTAGAAATCGAAGAGCAGATTCCGAAGCTGTCATGCAATCCAAAACTCACTCAGACACTCTATCAAGACAATTGCAGTAATTAAATTCCTGGGACAGAAGAGCTGCTTGTTTGAATCACAAACAGTGCCTATGAATTCCTGTGAAGTCCCCTTGCACATTCCTTTTTAATATATTTTCTGAAGTCAGAGAGGAAAGTATTTCCATTTGCCACCTTTTCAGATGGAGAAAACAGACACAAACTGATGGACTGATTTGACTAAAAGGACTAAACTGGAGAACTGAAAATCAAAGCCCCAAGTCCTGATCCCTGGTCAACAGTAACCACAGGCCAAGTTTACCTCATTCATGAATTAATGTAATGGATTCTGATACTAGCGGTATTGTGAGCTTATCTACTACTAGTGAAGACAAAATAGAAAGACACACAGAAGGGCTTCCTATGCCAGTTACAAATCCTGGGAACCTATGATCAGCAGCCTTGTTTATTTAATTTTCAGTATTCACTTAGCAGTTCAATGGGCAGACCTAGTTATATAGATGCAGAGCATGGGAAGATAATCATTCTCAAACATGCAAATATGATACACTTCATCTCATTTCCCCTCTACCTACAGTCATCCTTTGACCACAGTGTCTAACAGACCATCCACTCCCTAATTAGGAAGGGATCTGGTATTTGTCTTTGTAACTATTCTGTGTATGCTCCAATTTTCTGCCAAACCCTAGATCTCTGCAGGTGGGAACAGAAGAAAAAAGCATTTTGCACTGGTTTCTTTTCCAATGTAAAGTTTTCATCTCTGTAGGGGCAATTAATTTTCTCTGTTTAAAAAGACAGAGAAAAGCCTTACCTTTTGCTTTTCATTCTAAGAGCTTGGAGGATGCAATGTGGGAGCAAATGCATGTTGGTCTTCCCTGTTTCCCTGCTGAGTCAGATGAGTTGATTTCTGAACAAAATTCTCAGTTATTCTATAAAGGATTTAGTGATCTGGTTAGTTTTCATCGAGTGCTGGGAGATATTCATAATGAGAATAAAATTGTTAAAACCCTACTTGTGTTCAGTGAATTTAAAGATGTTTTAAAAATCTTCACTCCATAATTTTAATAATGAGGGTTTTCCTCCCTCCTTTTGTAATGTTATTGTTTTTTTTGCCTCCAGCATAATGAAAACTATAGAAGGCAACTCAAGACACAAGGATCTTTATGAACTCATAGCAATAGTAGTTATGTTTCAAAGAAGAGTGGACTTGAAAGCAAGATTTGACTCCATCTCCTATTAAGCTTGTGAATCATTCACCCTCTCTGTTCCCCTACCTGTCTGACGGATATGTGGTGAGGGTCAAGTCAGACAAGACTGTGGAAGTGCTTGGTTCATTGTGAAGCCTGATGTACCTACAGGCATTATTTCCTATAAAATAACCCTTTACGGAGAGCCACAATTTTGCCAATATTTCCCAATCCTTCATGGGGCATGGCAACAGTCCCAGGGATTATTTAAATAAAAGGAAAAATAATTTTAAATAATTTATCTTAATTTATACAATTTTAAAGATTACATTCCATTTACAGTTTTCACAAAATATTGGCTATATTCTGCGTGTTGTACATCCTTATAGCCTATCTTACACCTAATAGTTTGTACCTCACACTCCTCCACCCCTGTGCTGTCCTTCCCCCCACACAGCTAAACACTAAGTTTTTCTCTATATCTGTGAGTCTGCTTCTTTTTTGTTATGTTGACTACTTTGTTGTATTTTTTAGATTCCACACATAAATGATATCACACGGTATTTGTCTTTCTCTCTCTGACTTATTTCACTTAACATAATGCCCTGAATTAAATATAGTTTAGATAGTAAAGCCTTTTGGAAAAATCATGGCGCTGCATCTTTCAACTTCCATTTCCTTATGTGCGAAGGTTAGTAAAATACCTGCCCTAGGATTGTCGTGAAGTTTATATGTTTTAACGTTTTGGGGCCAGTAACTAACACATAATAAGTACTAAATTAAGGTTAGTTCCTTCTCCCTACACTGACCATTCAATCCATCTTGCTCCTAATCTGAGAAAAGCTCCTGGTCCTTACTGAGGGGGAATCAGAGTGGATGAATGGGCCCTGGTTAGAGGACCTGGGAAATACCAGCTGCCACTTAAGAGCCAAATGACCCAAGATCAGGAAGATCCCTCTACGTGGGGCAAACCACAGGGAGAAGGAATGGGACATTTTCCTCCTTCACTAACCTAAGGTTAACTTTTAGAACAGAGTTTTTCAAAATTTTTTTTTAATGCAGCCCACACTGTGTAGTACATCTGTCTTATGCAGTGGCGGAGTATACAGAAATTTATGTACACAATCATAGACAAAATGTACTGAAACAATTATACTTTTACTTCTTCTATTGGCAATACCTGCCACTTTCTGGTCTATGCATTCCACGATCTTTAAAAATAAGATTTTATGACACCCTAATTGGTAGCAATCCAACAGTTTACAAATGCTTTTAAGAGTGTCTCCAAGTATGACCTCCAACATCACGACTTCATTTGTCACTCCCTACGATGTCTGATAAGTAACAAAGCCAGCTGTTATTGTTTTGCAAATCAGAAAGCTAAGAGACCATAACCAGCACTTTGAATTCAGAAGAGATCAAAACTACAAAACAGAAATATATATATATATATATATATTTGTGTTTTTCTTATATGTTTCTTATATATATGTTATATATATGTTTTTCTTTCCTGGACTTTTTGTTCATGACTCCCAGAGAAAAATCCCCACAGTTTCCCTCAGCTTAATGCTAAGAATCTTTTAATAACAATAAAAGCATGAAATCAATCTTGGGCCTCCCTGGTCTCCACTCAGGGCACCCACTCCATCAGGCTCTGCCGCGGCCGCCATCAATAAGATCTAGGTCTTACAAGCATGCCTGCTTCATGGGACAAGCCCAGAGCCAAATCACAGCTCTGAATCCAGATTGTGGCTGACAAATGTGCCATTTTCCCTTAGACACACAGCATGCCCTTTGGCATCATTTAATTGGAGTTTATTATTTTATTTATTTTTTAATAGAAGATTCCATAGAAGGGTAGGGGATGAAATAGAGGTTGGGATTAGCAGTGAGCCTCATAGCTTTCTCTTTACTGTCTGACTCGCATCTGTGCAAGTCAGTTTGTTTTATTAATGCTTAGTGGCCTAAAGCTACTGCCATGATGTTAAAGATGCAATGTTAGCACAGCACTGACATAAAGATTTGTTTTCTGTGGGAAAGGAATTAACGATCACATAGGATATTGAACCCCTGGCTTTCCTCCAACTTTTTGGGCTCTGTGGCCAAAGGCTGGATTAAAGGTAGTGATTAGGAAGGGGCTCCTGAGGGGGTTACCATTAAGAACTGGGTGGAGATGAGGGAAATCCAGGCTGGAGGTTCAAGGTTGAGATATCACCTTACCTCACCTTGAGACCTAATTTCCTCTTCATCACTCATCCTCACCATCAGGCAATTCGCATGGACTATCAGGCAACTGGTAAAGAAGGAAACAAAGCTGTCCCTTGGCTACTGAATCATCCTAGCAGCTTTGTCAGACACAATACAAAATTTTATTTGCCATCAATACTGGGGGCCCTTCTGTCACCAAGTATAAGAGAGTGTAGTGAACTCCAGTTTGATCCAGGTCAGCATTTAGACTTAAGACATGGAAAAATGCAACATGAAGTTTCAGTTTCCAGGGAGCTACCATGTTGGATGCAAGTTGTAACCTGGGAGGCCCATCCAAGCGGATGAGAGCAATGAGAGAAGTAGGGCTCAACCACAGGGGAAGGCACCACGGGAGACAGGTGGAAAGATCGCATCCAGTAACCTGGTCCACGATTCAGGGCAGGACTTCAGGTGTGATAGGGAATCAGAGTGGGTCTTGAAAACTGCGGGTAGCTGGGAGCCTAGAGATGCTGCTGCTGTGGGGTCCCAGAACTATGTTCAGATCAGGTGCTCCAGATATAAGAAAATTGACTCCTGTATGCTTCTTTCTTATCAGAGACAGTCCTTCTTGGGAATGGTTGCTGTTGGTTCTGGGCCAAAGAGAGTCTGTGGCTGACCAGGTGTCATCTGTTACTCCATATGAGCATGCTTTGGGCTCCCTGAGCCTCAGTTTCCTCCTTTCTAGAATGCAATAATATCATCTGCCGCTAGGGCTAGTGTTACTTTTTTTCTTTAGATCTTTATTGGAGTACAATTACTTTACAATGTTGTGCCAGTTTCCACTGTACAACGAAGTGAATCAGCTGCATTTATACTTATATCCCCATATCCCTTCCCTCTTAAGCCTCCCTCCCACCCTCCCTATTCCATCCCTCTAGGTCATCACCAAGCATCAAGTTGATCTCCCTGTGTTATGCAGCAGCTTCCCGCTAGCCATCTGTTTTACAGTTGGTAGTGTATATATGTCAGTGCTACTCTCTCACTTCGTCCCAGCTTCCCCTTCCCCTCCATGTCCTCAAGTCTATTCTCTATGTCTGTGTCTTTATTCTTGCCCCAGGGTTAGGATTTTTGAGAGGTTTGAATGAGTAGATCATGTGGTGTAGGGCCAGGCACAATGATAACAATAGCAGTAGTGATGTATCTCATTATTAATATTACTTTTCAGTTTCTGGGATAGGAAGAGGCATTTAAAGTCTAATTCTATCCACTTATCTCACTCACTGGGCTTAAAAAAACCTTCCCGGTCCATATGAGTGGTGTACATGGGTCAATTATCAAATCTCAAACTTTTATATGTTCAAATGTATGAAAGCGCATAACCAGTCTCCACCGCCATGTCCCCGTGCTCACTGAGGGCTCACCTAGCTTACTGCACTTCAGTCATCCTGAGTGCCATCCAACAGTGGACCAGCTAAGAAAACCTGAGTCACAACTCCTGGAGGAAAGTAAGCCAGCTCTGCGCCATCTTCTAAGAGGATAGCACAGAAGGTGCTTAAACTCAGCGGAAGAGATTGCTAAGATGTATGTCACCAGACATGCCTGATGTGCTCTTCCATGAAGAAGAAACTAGGCAGATAGCCATCTATTCTGTAGGAAATTAGGTAGTGTTCTTCCTGGAGATGGGGGATAAAATTAGTGACCTCTGATGACTGACCTTCTTACTAAAAGATACTTGGAAACTCTCCTTCCTGTCAGTGTTGGGGAAGGGACAGGTCGAAAGTGATAAGGCATAAGTCCCACCCAGGAGAGGACAACATGAGTCTTTGTATCTCCAAGTCCAGTTAAACATGTGCCATCCTTGCTGGGCAGCCACATGCTCTGAACCTGGAAGACTATAAGCATTTATCTGCCTTCTGTAACTGTCAGCTACTAGAAATATACCCAAGCAAAGAGACCTGAGGGCCACTTAGTGCTCTATAGTTCAGCAACTTTTCTCTGGCCACTTCTTTGGATAACTTATTAAGCATTGTTGATTCCATGATATCTACCCCCTCCATTGCAGGCAGTGTGGTTATCAGTCCAGGTCTCTCTTCTCACATTCGGCGTCATCCCCATCATGGCGAGCCCTACTTCACCTCTCCTCCATGCTGATGGGGAAAAACAAAGCGCACTGGAGAAGGTAAACTGTCTCTCTCCTGGAGCAGAAAATAGCCCCCGGATCTCAACATGGAGCTCAGTAGCTTAGCCCACAAATCATTGTTTTCATGAAACCCCAGAGAAAGAATGAACACAGACTCTTGTGCATAGAGTGTGCTTTTGCATTAGGGTTTTGCTCTAGAGCAGAGCTTGGTAAACTTGTTCTGTCAGTAAATATCTCCAGCTTTGCATATGCTCTCTTGGAACTATTCAACTCTGCTGTTGTAACACACAAGCAGCCACAGACAATGCCTGATACAAAGAAAGTGCTCCATAAATGTTAACTAATAAGCCCATGAGTTTGAGATATCTTACTCGTTCTTTTCCTGACTCTCCATACCTGGTCTTCCATCCGCAACCTCCGCAGTACTGCTCAGCAGGAGCACCTTATCACCTCTATGGTTGGGCCTCTCAGCTTGGGAGGCAGCCTCTGAGATGGGATGTCTGAGTCCCAGGACCTTCAACAGCCATGTCCCCTTGCCCCTAAAGAGCCGCTGCGCTACTCCAGCTCACAGCAGTCTCACGGGTTGTGACAGGTGGATAAAGGAGGCAGAGGCATGAGTAATCCGGGGGGCAGGCAAGGGTCTTTTGTCCAGGGTCACAAAGAACAGAAGGCCATCTGCAAGCCTCAAGAGGGAGGTGTTCAGCCAGAGAGCATGTCTGGCAGGAGGTAGCTCCCTTTCTCCATCCTCGCCCCATTTATCCTGTCTCGGCCCCTTATCCCTTCCTGGAGAAGGGCCCCTTCCTCCTGTTTTGCAAAATGAGTGATTTTTAATTATGCCAATCTTGTTGGCCTGAGCACTATCAAGGTGGAGTTGAGGTAGGTATTCACAAGACCCTCGGGGCACACTCCTCTAGTTGCTAAAGAGCCGCTCGGGTGACGTTTGGCCACCCCCTCCCTATGGTCTTTTTGGGGAAAGAACTTACCTGCTGAGTGTACACTCTTAGATGTCTGCTGCAATTCTGGCCCTAGGGAAGGTGTTGTCTGGGGCTTGGCCTGAGACCAACCTGCTCCTCATCTCTTACGTGAGACACTTCCTCCTCCCACTTCTCCTTGGCTGCTTGCTAATTTAACTGGTGCACTAAAGCATCCATTTTAATCTGGCCAAATCAATTACAAACATTACAGGTTGTAATTACCCCAGGAACTCCTGAAAACTAACATGCAATTCCCACAATACGTTACCTCTTTCCTTCGACCTTATGTTCCAGAAAACTCTTTTCTGAAGATGCAGAGGAGGAGTTTTTTTCAGCTCTGCCAGGGACAATAGTGAAGATGCTCTTTATTCGGCTCTGCCATGTGTTTTCAGGTGTTTGTCAGAGGTGGTCCCAGGAGTGGCTCTGCTTGGCAACCACGTTGTCTTTTGCATTTTGGGGGAGGTTACCAGGTTATCCACGGGCCCTGGGCTGTCCTTCAATCACAAGGAGGAACTTAGTTTACTTGGGAAAAATCTGGGGAGCAGGCAACAGAAAGCAAACAGCAGCTGCAGGATTCTAGAAGGGAAAGCAGAGCAACATGATTTACTTGGTCCTGGCAGTGGTCAGAGCCTCCTTCAGCAAGGGAGCCTGTCAGAAGAAACTCAAAGCAGAAATTTTTTGTTTTTTGGTATTTTTCCCTGGTAACAACAGGCAAGGGAATCTCAGAGTTTGCTGAATCTCAGCTTTAGGTACCAATAAAGGCTTTCTTTACTGAAATAACATTGGAAAGCAGACTCTAGAAGTATATCAATAATAAAAACAGGAAATCAGCCCACAAAGAGGACTCACATCCTCCCAGTTGAAGATCCTTCATCTGGAACTGCTGTTCCTGGGAATCGTTATTCAAGAGCTGTTAGTATAATTATCAGGACAAAAGGAGAAACAGAGAAGCAAAGTTGTAAGCGTTCCAAGCACAGAGTCAGAGGATGGAGAAATTTAGGAATGATTTTTTGTGTCAGGAGAGCCCAGGATGGCTGACAGGTGGAAAAAGATCTTTGAATCTGAACAGTAGTGAGACGTTTCCTCTTTGGGATACCCTGGGAGTGGTGGGTGGTCGTGAAGTGTGGCGTGTGTGTGTGTGTGTGTGTGTAGATTTGAGTTGCATGTGTGTGTTCACATATGTATATATGGGTGTGCGTGTACTTATAAGTGTATGTGAACATCAGTACAAACGTGCACTTGTGTGTTTGTGTATGGGTGTACACGTATGGGTATGAGTGTGTGTGCATTTGTGTGTGTGTAGTGGATGTGGGTGTGTGCACGCCTGTAGAGGGTACATGTGTGCATGTGCCTCTGGGTGTGTGTGTATGTGTGTGGGGGGCACACAGACTCACACGAGATCAGACAAGACCCTTCTTACTGTTCTCCTCCAGCCTGTGGGCCCTCCCTCCCAGTGTCTATCATGGTCTACATCCTTCTCAGTGCAGGAGAGAGACGGGGAGTGCTCAACCCCACACCCAGCCCCTGGCCCTGAGCCCGACTCCCAGTAGGAGCTGATTAACATCTGCTGGGCGGATGAACTGCACACTGTGTGGAGGAGCCTGGGGGATGGTGTGTGTGTGTGGCAGGGTCCCTTCCTCACCAGCAGCGCTACATTCAATTTTGCAACTTCGGGAATCTGGATTTTGTCACTTTTTCTTTGCATGTTTACTTCTAAAACAGAATGGTATTTCTTGAATTAGCACAGACTCAAACGTGAAATATAGAATAAATGCTATAGAACGAGGAAGAAAATCTCTTGTAAAATGGTTCTTTGTGGTGGGAGGAACTTGAGCTCATATGATGGTCCCAGATTCTTTTCCTGAAAATCTCAGCGTTGTCTTAATGATTCTCACTCTCTCACTCCCCATCTCCACTCGGTTATCTGTTAGTTTAGTTTGCAGAGGATTCTAACCTCTTAGACACTACTTTTATGAAAATAGTCATTCTTTCTCACCTGGATGACTGCAAGAACATTCAAACTCGTCTTCCTGTTCCATTTCCCCCACTCCAGGCTACACACCTTGCCGAGGTGACCTTTCAATGGAAAGATTTAATGGCATTAAGTTCAAACATATGAAATTGCCCGTATTGGACCCCTCTTGACCTACAAAAGATAGCAGTTTAATATAATTCAACCAGATACCATCATCTAGCTCACAAATCTTTGTTGGCATCCCATGAACAATAGTTTTTTGAAAGGAACTTGCTGTACTCTATTTCCTAATCATTCTCCCAGAATTAAATAAGCCAGACTGGTACCCCAGAGCCTCATTTCCCATAGATGCTATTTGCTAGATAACAAACAGCAAAGAACAGCTATATACCATTGAAATGCAATGTTCAACTCAAATAATAAAATATGTCCATGTCCACATTTAATGACTTTCTGTATTCACAACTGAACTGTAGCCTTTCTGATGTCAGTACACACTGTCTCCCAGTATGGAATTATCAGCAAACCCTCAGGGCGCATCCTGACACTACTAACTATTAGCTGAATGATCTTGGGCAAATTACCTAACCTTTTCATTTTTCTCATAGAAAAATTAAGCATATGAATAGTACTTTAACCCACTGGGCTTTTTTGAGAATTAAAAGAACAGTGTGTATAATGTGTTTTAAACATGGTGACTGACACCTCCTAAGTGGTCCATGATGTTGGTCCGACATTACACCTCTCCATCAATGCGAGGCTGCTCTTTTAGGATCAGGATCCTCTTGGGCCCTTGTGATGAACTACAGCTAAATAGCAACTCTCTGGGGGCATTTTCTCTAAGTCCTCCTAAGTCTGAGAGGAGGAAGAGTCCTTTTTAAATTAGCATGTACCCAATAGGACTCTCCCCCACCCCTGTTTTTTTTTTTTTAACCTATTGCTAATGAAAATGTTCCTCCACTTTTCTCATACTTACTTCAGTTTGTATAGAGAAATTTTAAATAGGTTTTCTAAATTTGAGTGATTATTGCCAGGAATGTGAATTCCAAACTGAATTTAGTCAAGGAGCTAAGGTGCTTTGTAGTTAATTTCTGCTTCATTTGATGAGAAAATATTAGTATTGCACTGTTTTTAAATAGCACATATAATTATACCCTCATTAATGATGTCAAATATTATTATTTAATACATTGCTCCAATTAATTATGTTTTTTAAATTAAACAGCTAACAAGTTATGTTTAAATAATTATATCAAGTGCTAATGGGATAGAGAGTGTGTTCTAGCATCTTCTTTATAAACACAAAATGAAATGACCTATACAGTTAAGTCTGGTTTCTTTTCCTTGGCTAAGCATCCCTGCAGCTTCGTGTCCCACAACTAACCACCCACAGTTTTTGCTTCCAGCTCCCTAAAAGGCTCACAGTTGCTGTGTGTACTACGCTTTCCCAGGATGCCAGGATTTTGTACCTGTTACTTTTCATCCTGGGGTGTCCTTTCCTCTAGTCTTTGCCTGGATCAAAGCTCACATGTTCCCTGTTTGAGGACACCTTCCCTGCCGCTCTGACTGAGTTACTTGTTTCATCCACTGAGCTCCCGGCCGGCACTGCCCGCTCCTCTGCTCGAATGTTCAGTGAACAGCACGGCAATTGATCTCTGAGTATGTCTGTCCCCCACTCCACTCCCCAGCTGTTCTGTGTTCCCTTCTATAGTAATAGTCCTCAGCACATGGAAGGTGGATGAAAGCTTGCTTTTCTTTCCCTTTTTTCCCCTAAATTAATAAATAGGCAAATGAAGAAAAGAAAGTTCATAGACAATCAATGATAGTTATTGAATGAATGAATGGATTAAATGAGTTAATAACTCTAAGAATTTTAGTGAGTTTGGGATTTGTATGGCTAAGGCACAAGAAAAAACAAATCAGAAACAGAATATTAATATTTTGAAATCAGAAGTGAAAAACAAAGTATAAAGCAATGCCATGGAGTTAAATGAGATAATTTATTTAAAATATCTAGCAAAATGCTTCCCAGTGAACTTTCAGGTACAGTAGGTGCATTTTATTGTGCTTCTTATTGTTGTCATCACTATGTTACTCAGTAACTAGTAAATGGAAAAAGCTACCTAATATAGCAGATGCTACCAGGTGATGCTAAAGCATCTACTTAATAGCGCTATTTTCATTTTTATGAAAGAACACTTTTGAAATAAATTCTAGTAATAAAAACAGTTTAATATATAATAGTTTATATTAAATATTATACATGCACTATATATATAGTTTATATAATATGTAAAAAAACTTTACATATTATATAAACTACCCTTTGTTAAAGTTCTTATGATACAGTATCACGGCTTTGTTAAGTGATACTTACTTCTGCCTTAGGCCGAACTGCTGTGGCATGTTTTACATCATACCAAATGTTATTCTAATATATTGCCTAATATGTTTTATTGTGATGCTTACAACAAATTATCCCAGCGCCTCCTCGAGGGATATTTATTTTTTGACTCCTTGTAACAAACTATCTCAGATCTGCTTCTGACAGGATATTTGCAGTCTTGTATGTCCTGTCACAGTTACGATCCTCAGAGGCTGTCTTTATTAAGTTCAGATTTTTGATATTTTTTTAAAAATGCCATAATCGTCACTCACAATTATAACTTTTTTTTTTTATTAACCCCACTCAAGCTGTGCCTAGTTAACTGCTCAAATCAAAATACTTCCTTGAAGGTCAACAGTCATGTTTATAGTAAAATTGATTCTACTGTTAATACCCTATTAATTAAGTTCCCTTAGAACTGAGTGTGGGATAAATTAAAATTGGCTTGTTGGGGTTAGAGCAACCTCCCTCTGAAGGTACTGACAGCTTTCTCTCCCACGCTTTGTGAAAAGAGTTATTTCTCCGTAGTCTGTACAGCTTGGGAGTCTACTCTCAACCCTTTGCATCTCTTCAAAAGTCATGTGTTAAGTATTTATGTACTTCATGGCAAAACGGATCACCACTCTTTACAACATACACTATCTGATAAATATACCTATTTCATTCTTATTCCACGTATCCAGTGGTTTCTCCCAAAGATGTCTGTGATACTCAAATCATGGCCACTGTGCCTGGCTGTCGTATAACTTCATCGTCAGGAAAAATATGTGTCATAAAAGTGGTAATCTGTAGATTAAACGTGTTACTCTTAACGAGAAATAGAACAAGACATCCACAAAATGTCAGCTTTTGCCCCAAACTCAGTGGTGGGTGCTGTGGACATAGATCTATGTTCTGAAACCAAGGGCCATCTGGTTTTCTTCCTGCAACTGAGATCAGAATTCATTGCTCTGTAAACTCCTTGGAATCCCTGGATGTTTCAGAAGGCAAGGAGATTTGATTTTGTTCTTACGACAAAAAGGCCTGTGTAAAGAATTCTTTTAGTCTGTGTAACAATAGCAACACAAAATCCTTTTATCTGAAACCTGAAAGCCTGATAGAAACATAGAATTTGGGAGACAGTTTCTATGATCACAAAATACAGTCCTTAAATAGCAGTCCTGATTTTGTTGTTTCATATAGGCTCTCCAACTTCTTAGCCCCCATCCTGCAAATTTTGGACATGTATCCATTTCTGCCCTTTTCATCTTAGCTGTGAACATCTTATTCTAGTACTTTTATTTTCCGAGGACAGAGAACAACAATCTGCCTATGGCAAGCAAACTCGAATCTCACATAAGAACACTGATTAACTTGAAGTTTTAGCAAATGTTCTTGTAAAGAAATGGCCCATTCAGCACTGTGTCTTCTGTAGTTTCAAATTTTAAGGTGTGAATTGTCTTGAACACCTCATCTCTTCAATTTCTGTGTGTGGCCAGTAGAAATCAGGAGAGACATATGAATATCCTTAATCTGGTGGCAGAGTCCATTTTTCTTGTGTTAAAAACGTGAGGTTTTCTGTTATTTTTTAATTTAGTTCATGTTTTGAGCATTTTCTATGTATAAAGCAAGTGCTAAGAACTATCAGAGTTACAAGTTAATCTGAAACATGTTTCTGCTCTGTAAGGGAAAAGACAGTGAATAAATGCATTAAAGTCAGCCAAATAATTATTTCTAGCCTGCATCATCACTGGCATTTTTTATGAAAGAAATAACATTTGGGCTTGATCTTAAGACATGTGGGAGTTTCAGTTACCAGCGGTGGGAAGGATAACATTACAAGTAGAGTCAGCGTGAGTCGTCAGAGAAACAGCAAAGTCCCAAGTGTACTTGACAAGAGGTGAAAGACCAAGAGACTTTTAATGGAGGAATCATGTAGGAGAATGTGGCTGGAAAACTCCTATGAAGTCATAAGTAGAGATCAGATTGTGGAAGCTCCTTTTTCTCCTCGATATGTAATATCAAGTCTCTGTGATAGAAGATAGTATAGACCAAAACTGTCTAAAGGTAAGGGGTGGGGAAGGCCACCCAGCTTTGCTGAGCACTCACAGTGTTCCCATTGTGAAAATGGCTTTGCTTAAAATATGTTTGAGATACTGGTACTAAGTTTATTTAAATTAAACTGTATGTGAAGATCCTATTGCATAAAAGTAATTTATTGAATTAATTGGAAATAATAAGTTACATCTATGGAAAGGTATATATGTCTACATACATAAAGGTAATTTATTAAAATAAATAAAAATAATAAGTTACATTCATGGAAAGTATATATGCCTACAGTATCTATCTATCTATCATCTATCTATTTATATCTATCATCTATGTATCTAGATAGAGACATAAATAGTTTTTACTTTTAAATATTTCCATCATTTGAACCATAAATCTTAGCTTTTTATTGAACTGTCTTTGACATATGGTGTGCAAATTTAAGGTGTGCAACATGTTAATTTGGTACATTTACAAATTGTAATGTGACTGAAACACCTCCATTAACACTGTCCTACCTAACCACTTAAAGCCACCTGCCTGACCTCAAACTTTCCCTTCCCCGGACCTTTGGTGCTGTTATGACCTGCTCCTCCAATAGTCCTTTAAGCATCTCCCTCGAGCTGTATTCTGCTGTGTTCTCCTATTAGGTTTTTAATCCCTAATGTGTCCAGGCATTCTGAGTCTGGAGAGGAGGAAGTGTTTCTGGAAATGAGAATACAACCGGAATCACAGCTATACAGGTCCTTAGAACACGGTCCCTGTGGAGCTGAGTTCCTGACATTGTACTTTACAACTGCTGTTTCTTTTACTTTTAATTCCCTGACATTGTTCCAGGCAACCACCACAGATTCTTCTAGCTACAGATCACACAATTTAGAGTAGGTACCTCACAAGATACAGTGAGTTTTACCAAGCTCTTTATAATATAAAGGACTGTCATAAATCTCCAATTGATTTAGCATGAGTGGGAGAAAAAAGAAAGAAAACATTTCTCCCTTCAGGATAAAGGGATCTCAACAGAGAGACATAGATTTACAGGGGTATATATAAACCCCAGCAAGCTTTCATTTTCCTCCCATTTACTCTAAACTATCTGAGGAAGAATGGGAAGGAAAGGTAATACAGAAGAACAGTTTAGGGTTGCAACCTTTCACCACTCCCACTACCTCTGCATGCGGAAGATAGGGTAGCTCTTTGTGAGAACCTCCAGGTTTAGGAAGGGCCCAAAGAGGTACAGAACTTCAGTCTTTGGGACCAGCATGGAGAAGGAAGCAAGATGGACCACAACTCATTCTATTGCCAGTGGCCAGTCACTTTGGGGCTACCTCATAAAAAAGGACTGGGCTGTCCAGTGGAAACTAAACATTCAGGAGACTGAAACCCTCTGTCAGAACGAAAACAAACAAACAAAACCAAAATACACACTTACCGACCCACCTAAAATATAGAGCTAAATTAATCATATGTTGATATTTACATTTTAAAGATAATGGTAATGCTGAAATTCAAGCTGTTGGTTCTTTGTAAGTTCCATCAGCTTATACATGTCAACAATTTGAGAAGAGAGGATGGTAACCAAAGAAGGTCTAGATACAAAATAACTTTTCTGGAGATGGGAGAGAGTGAGGTGGTTCTAAATCCTAGTAAAAGGAGATTTTCCCAGTGACCTCCATGGGGACACCAATTGGCATCGGACATTTACCATCTGTTTCCTTACCCTTCAATTCTTAAATGTGCTCATGGTCTCAAGCTGCTTTAAAACTAGCACTCACTGTCTGCACCTCCAGCACTGTTATTTGCATGTCTTTTGTGAGCCATTATGAGTCAAAACTGTTCACCAGAACATAAAATCATGTCAGAAAGAGAAAACTGTGGAGGAGTTAAAAAATGAATACTTTTTGAAATAAGGAAAGCACAGAATGTCATGCTACATTTATTGGCTTAGCAATAGATGGTTTTCATTCCTGGAGTGAGACTAATACATAAACATTTATAACATTGAGAGTTCTATAACAAATAAGCACACAGCAGTACGTAAGGAGATATGTCTATAAATTGTGAGTCAGAAAATAAATGCATAGATTAATTACCTTAACTTTTTGAAGGATCAAAACTTATGTCCATATTTAAATTGTCTTAATTTGTTTTGCTGTCACTGAGAAATCACTCCTGACCTTTCTCATCACATAGTTCTCTTTATGTTGCTTATTTTATATGCAGTAACCACGTTTATTTCTTTGTCATTTTGAAGCATATAAGAAAGAAAAGTACTTTTAATATAAAATTGGAGTGGTGATACCGCTTAGCATGGAAAGGTAGAACAAAAGTTAACCAAAAATCTAAGTGCTTTCAACAAACATCTACTTCTCTCAGATGCTCTGTTTTCTTTTCAGACAATGAGGAATTGTTCTTTTGCATGTTTTTGAAAGATGATGAGTTTTACAATAGTGTAGTTGAGTGAGAAACAACCAGTTTGTTTGGTGTCATGGTAAAGCGTTTTCGTTTTTCATTGAAGTATAGTTGATTTATAGTATTGTGTTAGTTTCAGGTGAATAGCACATATATATTCAGTTATATAACTATAACTATAACTGTATATATTAAAACATATATATGTATGTAATTATATACATATACTTCAGATTCTTTTCCCTTATAGGCTGTTACAACATATTAAGTATAGTTCCCTGTGCTATATAGTAGGTCCATGTTGGTTATCTATTTTATATATAATAGTGGGTATCTGTTAATTTTTTGGTTTGTTTGTTTTGTTTTGTTTTGCAAAATAGCCTTTATATTAATAGATGTCCTAAAGCAATTTTTAAATATATATTTTAACCTATTCGAGATATGAAGAATTTATGACAAGCAAGTTCATTGATATCTGTTTGTATTTTATTTTTCATTTTATTTTTATTTATTTATTTATTTTTTTTTTGGGGGGTACACCAAGTTCAATCATCTGTTTTTATACACATATCCCCGTATTCCCTCCCTTCCTTGACTCGCCCCCACCCTCCCCGCCTCAGTCCTCTAAGACATCTTCCATCCTCGAGTTGGACTCCCTTTGTTATACGACAACTTCCCACTGACTATCTATTTTACAGTTGGTAGTATATATTTGTCTGTGCTACTCTCTCGCTTCGTCTCAGCTTCCCCTTCACCCCCCGCCCCCTCCCAAACCTCGAGTTCTCCAGTCCATTCTCTGTATCTGCGTCCTTGTTCTTGTCACTGAGTTCATCAGTACCATTTTTAGATTCCGTATATGTGTGGTTTTTGATCCATTGAAACTTACATTGTACCATGTGTTCCACTGTTTGAGGGAATATATCAAATGGTAAAGTATTTTAGCTGTACCAAATTATGCTGTAGCCAAAGAGTGGTGGCCCATAGTTATTTAGTAGAATGTACTTTCAAAGAGAAAACATGGCAAGAATGGTGGGAAGCAGACATAGGACTGGGTCTCTTTTAGACACTGTAACAGTAGTAGCCTGAGCAAGACCATTGTCATTCATTTCTAAAGTGACAAACTGACTTGCCCTAAAGCACCCTGTCTGGTCAATTGACACTGAGTACGTCATCATGATTCTTATTTGGATCCTATATGAATCAGTTAACGTCTCTAGGTCCCTTAACCTCAGAGTATAGCCAACCTTGTACCCCAGACCCCAATTCTATAACTACCCAGTAAGTTTCTAAAGAGGACTCAGTAAGTGACTATGATTTGGCTTATTGGTATTTCATCAGCTATACAAGATAAGTACTTCACAGTACATGTCTGAAACATTAGTGGACCTCTCAAACATTAGTGGACCTTCTCTCATACAGTTGCATTTTTTTTAGTCATTGACTATCCTCCACAATGAACCAGCATCTTACACTTATATACCTTTTCCTTCAAGCCACTTATGTCAACTCATTTATCATATAACTTATGAGAACTTAAGTTAAACCTCTTGTTGACAAGTTGGTTGGACAAGTTTCACTAAACTCTCCTCTCCCTCTCTTTCTCTCTTTCTGTCTCTCTTTCCCTTTCATTCTCTCTCCCCTCCCCATCTCTCTTGTTCTCATTCTTTTTCTCACTAACTCTCTCCCTCCCACTCTCATCCTCTTTTATTCTATATTTCTATTTTCATCAAGAATTGGGACCACATCCTTACACCATTGTGGATTAACTTGTTCAATAAGAAGTGAGACGATGGCCAAGAGGCACATGAAAAGATGTTCAACATCACTAATTGTTAAAGAAATGCAAATCAAAACTACAGTGAGGTATCACCTCACACTGGTTAGAGTGGCCACCATCAAAAAATCTTCAAATAATAAATGCAGGAAAGGATGTGGAGAAAAGGGAGCCCTCCTACATTGTTGGTGGGAAAGTAAATTGGTACAGCCACTATGGAGAACAGTATGGAGGTTCCTTAAAAAACTAAAGATAGAGCTACCATATGATCCAGAAATCCCATATATTCAGAGAAAACCATAATTCAAAAGTTTACATGCACCCCAATGTTCACTGCAGCACTATTTACAATAGCCAGGACATGGAAGCAAACTAAATATCCATTGACGGAGGAATGGATAAAGAGGTTGTACGTAAATGCCATGGAATATTACTCAGCCATAAAAAAGAACAGAATAATGCCATTTGCAGCAACGTGGATGAACCTAGACATTGTCATACTGAGTGAAGTAAGTCAGACAAAGACAAATATATGGTATTGCTTATATATGGAATCTAAAAAACATGGTACAAATGAACTGATTTATAAAACAAAAATTGAGTCAAAGATGTAGAAAACAAACTTATGGTTACCCAGGGGGAAAGAGGGGAAGATAAATTGAAAGATTGGGGTTGACATATACACACAACTATATACAAAAATAACTAATAAGAACCTACTGTATAGCACAGGGAACTCTATTAGGTGCTCTGTAATGACCTACATGGGAATGGAATCCAGAAGGGAGTGGATACATGTATATGTATAGCTGAGTCACTTTGCTACACAGCAGAAACTAACACAACATTGTAAATTGACTATACTCCAGTAAAAAGCTAATTAAAAATCAGTGAAAAAATAGAAGTGGGACATTTATTTTCATATCTTTTTTGAGTGAAGATGGCATTGGACTTTTTCTAGACCTCTAAACCTCATGACAGTACAGAACTTTGATTTCGGCTGAATTACTATTTCATTCCAGTTTTTTCCTCAGATAAAGTATGTTTTATATGTCAATATTCGTTGAATGGAGTCATTCAACTCATGCGGGATACAGAAGCCCTTGGTCTTATCTGATTATCACGCATCTTCTGTGCCATGTATACTGTAAAATACAGAGAAAATTATTTAAATACCCAAGGTCTCTCTTTTCCCAACTGTAAAACAGAATAATAATATCACCCTATAGATTTGCTTAATTTTTACGTTTTAAATGAAATGAGAGCAAATGCAACATACCTGACACACAGTAGGTGATTAACAATGCTATTGATTTTTTTTTTTTTTTTACTTTACCAATAGTGCCTAGTGCTGTTTTCTGTACACTTGAAATGCTCCATTACTGGAGTTAACTAAAAACAAGACACACACACACACACACACACACACAAACAGGGAAATAATAAAATATGCCCTTCCTCTTACAAGTGTTGAGTCAGTGACAGATTTTGTGATGATGTGAAGAACTTGGCAAATAGGAAACACTAGGGAACCACGCTAATTATTTTGGGTGATGATGGTGAGATATTCATTGTGGGAATAATTTGTATGTCTTTAGATGTTTATGAGTTATCTAATAGGCTGCTGGTACCTCCTCAATGGGACACAGCGTTCACACAGCTCTGCTCACAAAGGTCAAAGAGGAACAGACTGGTGTGAACAACATGTCCAAATACTCCCCTGGGATGCAATTAACCAGGGAATTGATTTGCCCTTCCTTTTCTGCAAAAGCCAAGATGCAGCAGGGCTGCATTTCATTGGCAAGAGGCATTTGGTGAGGCTCAGCTTTTTCAGGAGGGAGATAGGTGACAGGTAGGCTGGGGAGAGCATGTTGGATGAGTCTGAGTGTCTAGAATTTACAGTTTTCCATTACTTCTCAGTAGGCGGCCGCCTCTTGAGGTCTGGCATTCACCCAAGTCCTGAGCATTACCTCAGCATTTAAAGAGAAAACAAGTGAAAAGAAAATCCACAAAGCTGTGTTCTAAGCAACATCAACATCAAGGAACGCCACAGGCTAAGTTTTGTTCACCCTGTTAGCATGCAGAATTATTTTGCGCGACAGAAAGCTGTCTTTTCCCAACCAAGAAAACAAACACACACACAAAAATGCAGAACTAATTAAGATCGTCATATCTCAATAAATATGCAAATGAAAAATCAAAACAAGGAAATTCTATTTATCACATCATAAAGTTGCAAATTGCTGCACAGGCTGGCTTGGAAGAATTGCAAGGGATAGAGTCTTCTTAATGGCTTTGCCCAGAAACTGTGTTCAAAAGCTGCGTTTATGGGTTTCTATTTGAGGACGAAGATGATGAACTTGCCAAAATAAAAATGTTCTCCTGCCTTGTCTCCAACCCTATGGAAAGGAAAGAGGAATTCAAATTCAGTTGAGTAACTGTGAGTCAGGTTTTGTGCTATGAAATTTGCTCCCTTTATATCATTTCAAGAAGAAAGCTAGTAAGATACCCATTTTACAGATGAAGGCAATGAAGCTCAGAGAAGGTAAATTCCTGTTTTTCACTTGGTCTTTGAAACCAGGATTCTTACCTCCAATCACATGTATGACTCTATGTTTTCTTTTTACTTTTTACCATGTTTTTACAGGATATCAAAGCATTCAGGGGGAAGTGAAATCAATTTTCAGATATTTCCTCCATACATTTTCCACATCTGGGTATTAAGGACCACCCTATCAATGGAAGCATAGTTTGATTTTTGCATAATGTTATTTCCTTTTATTTATATTTGATTTAATTTGCATATGGTGATGTCTTCTTGAATTTATCATCTTTGAAAAATAGAGAGAGAGGCCGAAAGGGAGAATCATGGACACCATAGTAATGCTGACAGTACCGTTACTCTGCCTTACTATATTGGGAACTGAATCTGTAAGCTGCTGAGAGAACATCTCCTAATGACATTAGCAGCTTTGTTTTAGAAACTTGAACCTGCCCTTTGCCACATAGAATACTACCCTTAGAAAAAGGCTCTCCTTGGACCCCAGGGCTATATTTGCTATTCTGGTCAACTGGGCTAACATTAGGGTGAGTTTCTTAATGAGGATGGGGAGTTGCCTGGAATGAGCAAGCAGCTAATGAGATGGAACCAGCCTGGTACCTATTAGGTATTCCTCACTGCCCTGGTCACAGGGGCAGTGCAACCAGCAGTCTTGCAACTAGCAGAAGGTCAACGCACATGGAATTGCTTATTAACACTGACAGTAATAGTAGACAACAATATAAGTAAAATGTCAGAGAATGGTCAAGCTAAGTGCTTGAACAAGGGAAATAAAGGAGGGCACGGTGCTACTGTTCTCAGCAGAAAATTTCAAAGAAGAGGTGGGATGCAAGCTTTGCCTTGAAGATGCGATAGATTGGCAGGAGTGTCAAGGACAATTTTATTGTATTTTTTTAGACCTGAGCAATTTTGTTCAAAGGAAATAAGATAATGGACTGAGTGGTGGCAGGATGTGTACAGCAACCCTGTCCCCTGGCCAGGGACACCTGCCACAGCAGTTCATCTTTTGTATTGATTCCCTTTTCTTCCTTCCTTCCTCCCTCCTTCTTTCTTCTTTCTCTCTCTTTTTTTTTTTTTTTTGAATTTTACCCTTTATTAGTCACTTTATATTGTGAAATTGTAGGATATAGTTTTTTATTTTTTAGTTTTGTTATTGGGGTATGGTTACTTTACAATGTTATGTTAGTTTCTGTTGTACAGCAAAGTGAATCAGCTGTATATATACATATAACCCCTCCTTTTTGGATTTCCTCCCCATTTAGGTCACCACAGACCAGTGAGTAGAGTTCCCTGTGCTACAGCAGGTTCTCATTAGTTATCTATTTTATACATAGTAGTGTGTATTTCTCAATCCCAGTCTCCCTTTCTTTTTTCTTTGTTTTCTTTCTTTCTCTACCTCTTTTCCTTCTTTTGTCCTCCCATCCTTTTATCATTTTAGATTTAAAACATTTTAGTATTATTTTCCCACTAAAATCAGTATTCTATGGCATACACATGTATATAATATATGATATATAATATGATGTATATGATACATATATGTGTGTATGCACATATATATATGTATATCCCCCCCCCTTTTTTTTTTTATTTTTGGCCACTCTGTTTGGCATGTGGGATCTTAGTTCCCTGACAGGGATTGAACCTGTGCTCCCTGCAGTGGAAGCTTGGAGTCCTAACCACTGCACCACCAGGGAATTCCCATATGTGTATATATTTTTAAAAAGCCCATGGAGGATTGCTTAGGGCACTTCTGGAGGAAAGTGGCAACATCGCTTCTGCCTACATTTTCTTGCATAGAATATTTTAAATCACTCCATTCTCATTGTCTGTATATGACTCCTCTCAGTCTATACGAGTATATTTCCAAATTATCCAACACGTTTAGTACTTTTTAACAAAATCATTTCTTGTGATCTTGTTACTTTTTATGATTTCAGTTTTTTTCTTATTGAAGTATATATTTAGTAGTCCTTTCAGAGATGGTTCATGTGTGGGAAAACGTATTTATTTCACCCTCATTCAAGAAAAATAAAGTTTTTGTTTTTGTTTTAGTATGTAATTCTAGTTCGAGATTTGTTTTCCCTTAGCATCTTTAATACATTTGTTCTTTTTTTTTTTCTGACTAGCTTTAACATTATTATTACTTTTTAAGCATTTTAAAATGAAACTTTCAATTTGGAATGATTTTTATATTCACAGAAATGTTGCAGAGATATCACAGAAAGTTCCCTTCACATAGTTTCCCCTACTTTTTTTAATGGGAAATCTGTTGATCAAAATGTCATTTATTTAAGGGTAATCTTTCTTTTCTCTTTCAATTTCTCTAAGATTTCTCCTTTTTTATTGGTATCCATACTGATGTATCTAATTATGGACTTTATTTTTTTTTTAATCTTTTTGCTTTCCAGAGTACTTCAATTTGAGGACTACCACCTTTCAACTATAATTTTTTTTTAACATTGCCTCTCTACTTCTAGACATATTTCTTATTGTTTATGAATTCTTTGTTTAACTCTGTCTTTTGTGCCATTTAACTGTTCCATTGAGCTATACATTGTAGCTTTGCTTTTTTTTTCTTTTTACTTTTAGAAAGAATTTAATTTTCAAATTCATCTTTTTCTTTTATCAAAAGTACCTTATTCTTTCATTATGCTTCCAGAACTTATTCTAATTTCTTAATCATTGTAAGCAAACATATTCTATAGTGTTTTCCAGATTGTCATATGATTTCAAGTTTGTGGGTGTCTGTTTTTGCTGCTTTATTTTATGCATATATAAGAGGAAGTCTCCTTCTATTACTATTTTATATGAGAGGCTTTATCTTTAATGGGTGTTAATTTTGTAGAATATTTTTTGCATAAATTTATATGGTTATATGATTTTCCTCCATTAGCTTGTAAATATAGTGGATTACACTGATTAATTTTTAAATAGTGAATCAATCTAACATTCCTGGAATTAACTCCACTTGGTCAGGGTGTATAGTTCTTTTTATAGAATACTGAATTCAATTTGCTGATAGTTTGTAAAAAATGTTAAATTTATATTCACGAGACATAACGGTCTGTAGTTATCTTCTTTTCTTTTTACTAGCTTTGGTTTTAGTATTAGAATTAATACTTGACTCAAAACATGAATGGAAGTATTCCCTGCTCTTTTATTTTCTGAAAAAAGAGTGCATAGATTTGGTGCTAATTCTTCTTTAATCATGTAGAATTCTCCAGTGAAAATATCTGGAAAACTCTTTTTCAAGACATGTTAAACTATGAATTCAATTTCTTTACTAGTTATAGGGCTATTCAAATTATCTATAACATTGGGTGAATTATGGTAATTTTTGCATTTTGAGGAATTGATCCATATCATATAAGTTGTCAAATTTGTTTGTGTAGAGGATTTTTTTTTCCCCTGATGTTGGTAATTAGTGCCTTTCTTCTTTTTTTCTTTTTCAGTATAATTAGAGGTTGGTCAATTGTATAGATCTTTTCAAACAGTCAGCTCTTCTTTTCATTGATTTTCTCTATTGTTTTTCTGTTTTAGTTACATTGGTTTCTGCCCTTATCTTTATTGTTTCATTTCTTTTACTTGCTTTGGGATTATTTTGCTCTTATTTTCCTACTTTCTTGAGGTGTAGTTTAGATTTATGATTTCAGACTTTTCTAAAGTAAGCGTTACTGCTATAACTTTCCCTCTTGCCATGGCTCTATCTGTGTGCCGCAAATTTTGATGTGTTATATTTCATTTTCATTAAGTTCAATTGTATGTTTTTCCTTTCCTTAAAACATCTTCTTTGACCTCCTGAAGTTTTTTTATCTACTTTCCAAATGTTTGGAAAAGTTCTTTTCATCTTTTGGTTTTAGATTTCCAGCTTGATTCCTTTGGTCAGAGAACACAGTCTGCATTATTTCAATTTTTTTAAATTTGATAATGTTTGTTTATGGCTCAAGATATGGTTGTCTTGATATCTATTTTATCAGCATTGGAAAATAATATGTACTCTGCTGTTATTGGGTGGGAGTATTCTATAAATGTCAATTCTATGTTGTTGGTTAATAGTGTTGTTGAACTGTTCTGTGTCTTGGCTGATTTTCTGTCTAGTTGTTTAATCAATTGTTGAGAAACAAGGGTTGAAGTCTTGAATTATAATTACAGTTTTGCCTAATTCTCCTTTCAGATCTATCAGTTTTTACTTCCAGTGATTTGCCTTTCTGTTGTTTGGTACATACACATACAAGAGTGCTATGACTTTTTGATATATTGACATTTTTATCATTGTATCCCTCCAAGTCCCTGGTTATTTCCTTTGCTCTGATGACTACTTTATCTGATATTGTTAATATAGACATTTCTGCTTTCTTTTGATTAATGTTTGCATAGTATATCTTTTCCATCCTTTGAGTTTATATCTACCTATATCATTATATTTTAAGTGAGTTATTATGAACAGCATATAGTTGGGTCACTTTTTTTAATCCACTCTGACAATCTTCCTTTTAATTAGTATATATAGACAATTACATAACATTTTTTAAAGTATTTATTTATTTGGTTGCACCAGATCTTAGTTGTAGCGTGGGCACACCTTAGTTGCATCAGGTGGGCTCCTCAGTTGTGGCATGTGAACTCTTAGTTGTGGCATATATGTGTACTCTAGTTCCCTAACTAGGGATTGAACCCAGGCTCCCTGAATTGGGAGCATGAAGTTTTTTGTTGTTGTTGTTGTTTTTAATTAATTAATTTATTTACATATTGCCTGCATTGGGTCCTCATTGCTGCACATGGGCTTTCTCTAGTTGCAGTGAGTGGGGGCTACTCTTCATTGTGGTGTGTGGGCTCCTCACTGTGGTGGCTTCTCTTGTTGAGCAGCACAGGCTCTAGGCACGTGGGCTTCAGTAGTTGCAGCACATGGGCCCATAGTTGTGGCTCACAGGCTCTAGATTGCAGGCTCAGTAGTTGTGGCACATGGGCTTAGTTGCTCCACAGCGTGTGGGATCTTCCTGGAGCAGGGGTTGAACCCATGTCCCCTGCATCGGCATGCAAATTCTTAACCATGATGCCACCTAGGAAGTCCTGGGAGCATGAAGTCTTAACCACTGCACCAAAGTACCTACATAACATTTAATGTTGTTGATAAGTTAAGGCCAACTCTTCCATTTTATTGTTTGTTCTCTCTCCCTTTTCTAATCTCTGTTTTGTCCTTCCTGTCTCCTTGTTAGTGAATTTGTTTTATTTTTATTTCTTCATAAGCTCTCGAGTGTATCTCTACGTATATAATTTTTTATGTTGTAGATATTACATTTTACAATACATAATTTATTATAATCTACTGGTGTCACATTTTTACCAGTTCAAGCAAAGTATAGAAAGCTTGCCTCCCTGTACATCCCTTTACCTTCTTATTTATTATAAAATTAGCTTGACTATTTATATGAACCATAACACACAATTTTATAATTTTTGATACAACTCTCAAACATAATTTTAATAATTCAAGAGGAAAAGAAAAAATCTACTGTCTGCATATTTTTGCTCTTTTGGTGTTCTTTCTCCTTTCTTATATTCCAACATTCCTCTTTCAGTTCATTTCTGTTTAGAGGATTTCCTTTAGCTATCTTTTTTAAGGTAGCTCTGGTGGCAACAAATCCTGAAAATGTTACTTCCATAAGAATGTCTTTATTTTCCCTTCATTCTTGAAAGCTGTTTTTTCTGGATTTAGAGTACTTGCTTGGTAGTTCTTTTTTATTTTTTTTCCAAACTTGAAAAATGGTGTTCTGTTTTATTATGGTCCTTATGGTTTCTGATGAGATGTCTGCTGCCATTTAAATTACTTTTCCACTATAGTGCTGTTACCCTAAAATTTCTCTCACACTGGTTTCAAGATTTTTAATTTCTCTTTAGTTTTCAGAAAGCTTGTTGTTATCTGTCTGGTTAGATTTCCTTGGGTTTGCCTCTTTGGGATTTGCTCAGCTTATTGTATTTGTAGATGAATGTCTTTTGCAAAGTTGAAGATGTTTTCAGCCTTTACTTCTTTGAATACATTTTCAGCTTCTCTTCTTCTAGGACTGCAAAATGAATATTAGATCTTTCATTATAGTCCCACAGGACCTTGATGTTCTGTTCATAGTTTTAATCTATTTTCACTCTGTTATTCTCATTGAATTGTTCTATTTTCAAGTTCACTGAGTTTTCCCTCTGTTCCTTCCATTCTGCTTTTGAGCCCATCCATTGAATTTTTTATTTATTTTTTTGTATTTGTTATTTCTAAACTTTCCATTTGGGTTTTCTTTATATGTTCTCTTTCCTTGTTGAGACTTTCTGTTTATTTGTCAAATTTTATATTTATGTTATTGTGTTTCTCACTTTTACAATTTCATTTGATTCTTCTTTATACTCCCTATTTTTTGCTTCTATTTCTTTATTGAGACATTTTTGTCATGTGTATTCGTAATTACTCAGTGAAACACTTATATGATGTCTGCTTACAAACGCTTGTCAGATAATTCTAACATCTGCGTCATTTTGCTGTTGGCATCTATTGATTTTCTTGAAATCTGAACATTTGGTGTATTATGCTATGAGACTATGGATATTATTTTTTATATAAATTTATTTATCTATTTATTTATTGGCTGCATTGGGTCTTCGTTGCTGCATATGGGTTTTTTCTAGTTGCGGTGAGCAGGGGCTACTCTTTTGTTGCAGTGCATGGGTTTCTCATTGCAGTGGCTTCTCTTGTTGCTGAGCACAGGCTTTAGGTGCGCGGGCTTCATTAGTTGTGGCACATGGGCTCAGTAGTTGTGGCTCACGGGCTCTAGAACACAGGCTCAGTGATTGTGGAACACAGGCTTATTTGCTCCACAGCATTTGGGATCTTCCCGGACCAGTGATCCAACCCATGAACACTGCGTTGGCAGGCGGCTTCTTAACAACCATGCCATGAGGGAAGTCCTATGGGTCTTATTAAAACCTTCTGTTTGAACTGGGTTCCTATGACACCACTCAGACAGGAAAAGAAGGAGTCTTGTTACTGCCCTGTGGGAGTGAAAGCCTAGGCTCCCCATTGGGCTCTATTGACACCCAGGGTGCTGAGGGCTCCTTGTTACTGCTGGGCATTGGTAAGTGTTTTAGCTTCCTGCTTGGCCTTCACTAATACTTCTCTGGGTGGAAGCAGCATGAGTTCCTTGTTATTGGTCTCCCCTAAAACTGGTAAGGAGTGGTCTTTTTACCAACAGTTGTGTGTGGAAGTCCAGGCTCCCCACATGGCCCCTGCTAGTGTCAATGGGTAGGAGACCTCATTATTGCACATTGGACATGAAAGTTCAGGCTCTTTCTGCCTTCTCTGATGCTTCCTTAGCATGAGGGAGAGAAGGGGATTTCAGATATCACAATGTGGTCTGAGGAGAGTAGAAATCTAGGTTCACCCCACTTCTGTTGGCAAGATGAGGGTAAGATTAATGTTTTTTTCTGTGGGATTTGATTGGAATAGGGCTATTATAATATAAAACTTGTCTTTTTTTTGTGAGGTTGCTTTCCTTATCATTTGGATAGAGAACAACCTCTTGCTAAGCATCTTTTTGTCTGCACTTGTTAGCAATTCCAGGCTGTCAGCTTCTCCAGCTCCAAGACTAAAGTATATGAGGCCAAAAGAAAACTCAGGGGACACACCACCATATTGGTCATTAGGTCTCTATCTGGTCTGGCTTCTTCTCTCCACATTTCATCCACATTTCAGTTTTCTTACTTTTGTTTAATATATAATATCCATGAAGAGGAAAAGGGAGAAATAGTTCTCTATCTTCCAGAAGTGGGAGTCCTTGGATATGCATTTTGATTCTCTAACTCATCAGAATACCTAAACATTTGGGCAAATATGAAGAGACATAAACTATTGTAGGCCTTCTTAATTTATAAATATATAAATATACATATATAAATGTACATAACATATAAATATATAACATATTAACATGTATAACACAATTTTATAATACAGTAAAACCTTGGATTGTGAGTAATTTGTTCTGTGAATGTTCTGCAAGATGAGCAAACATTTCTAGAAAATTTTAACTTGATAAATGAGCGGTGTCTTGCAATACGGGGAGTACATGACACTGAATGTCACATGATCACAGCTGAGCCAATGGAGCTGGCCACCGAAGAACTGATGTATCTGCATTGAGAGCAACAGCAAGAATTTATGGCGGAGGGGCTTCCTAGGTGGTGCAGTGGTTAAGAATCCGCCTGCCAATGCAGGAGACCCGGGTTTGATCCCTGCTCCAGGAAGATCCCACATGCCATGGAGCAACTAAGCCCGTGTGCCACAACTATTGAGCCTGCACTTTAGAGCCTGTAAGCCACAACTATTGAGCCCATGTGCTGCAACTACTGAAGCCCATGCGCCTAGAGCCTGTGATCTGCAACAAGAGAAGCCACAGCAATGAGGAGCCTGCGCACCACAACGAGGAGTAGCCCCCACTCACCGCAACAGAAGAAAGCCTGCACACAGCAAAAAAAAAAAAAAAAAAGACCCAACACAACCAATAAAATAGATAAATAAATAAATAAGTTTATTTAAAAAAAAGAAGTTATGGAGGAGATCTTGTCTGCAGAGGAGGAGGAGAAAAAGGCGGAGGAATCCCTCACTTCAAATGAGATTAAGGAGATGTGTAAAATGTGGGAAACAGTGCAAAATTTTGTAGAAAAATACCACCTGAATAAGGCTGTAGCAGTGCGAGCGATGAATCTGTTTAATGAGAATGCAATGTCATATTTCTGCAAAATCCTCAAAAGAAGGCAAAAGCAAGTGTCATTGGATAGCTTCCTCGTAAAGTTGCATGAAAAGAAAAAGATTCCATTGAGCCAATAGATAGCAGTGATTCTGTTAGTGATAGTGAAAGTCATCCTACACAATAACCCTCCTTTCTCTTGTCTCCCTCACACCAGCCACGAAGGTTTTAGAAGGTAAGTGCAGGTTAATTTGTTTATTTTTCTTTAAATTTTATATTTTCTTTAGTTTTTTGTATTATATTACTGTATTGTAATCATTTTTATATGAATCATTTTGGGTTGTGGAATGAATCATCTGTTTCCATTATTTCTTATGGGGAAATTTGCTTTGATATACAAGCGCTTTGGATTATAAGCATGTTTCTGGAACGAATTATGCTTGCAATCCAAGGTTTTACTGTATATTATATGTTATATATTATGTACTAATTTTATGTTAATTTATTTATAAATATGAATGACAAGAAACCATATTTGTTGAAAACTACTAAAATGTACTGACACTAATTATGGTTTAATTCATATATAAAACTTTTGAATGGGGGACCAAGATGGAGAGATAGGAAGATTCTGAACCCACCTCTTCTCATGGACACACCAAATCTATAGCTACATATGGATCATTTCTGAAAAAGATCTGAAAACTAGATGCCTTGCTTCACCACAACAAAGGATTAAAGGACCACATGGAGAAGGGCAGGAAAGCTTGAGACAGAGTCTTGACAAGAACTCTCTGTGACTGCCAGTGTGGCAACACAGGATGAGGAGGGATCTCATCAACCCAGTGCTTCTACCAGAGGAATGAGGGCTTGGTGCCTTACCCAACGCCTGGGATCTGCACCACAGAGATGAACCCTTAAAGTGTCTGGCTTACAAAACCAATGGGGCTGATGTCCAAGGGACCCATAGTGCTATAGGAATCTGAGATGTCCCTTTTAAAGAGCTCACATGTGGTCTTACCCACCCTGAGACCCAGAGGGAAAACTAGCAGCTTGGAAAGTGCCCAGAGTACATGTGAAAGAGACTCATTTGGTAGTCTAAAAGCATGTGCTGGGGGGGCAGGGTCACCTGAAACTCACCCCAAAGGTGGAGGTGCTGGCAGATGCCATTACTGCCCTCTGCATGTACTCTGCTGGCAAAGGCAGGTAGGCTTAGGGCAGCACCGTCCTGATGCTTTGCTCAGATGGACAGGGGCAAGTGGTCATGGCACTCTCCTGCCGCCCCACTGAAGCCGGAGCACACAGGCGGTTGCAAGAGTCTCCTGCTCTCTAGCTGGGGCTGGCACACTGTCCAGGCACCCTCCCACTCCCAGCCTAGCTTCAGCACGTGCGTGCAGGCCACACACTGTCCTGCTGCATCACTGAAAGTCACAGGTGTGCACAGTCAAGACATTTTGCTGCCACCTTTCTGAAGCTGGTGAGGGTGCCCCACTTCCTAAACTCTCCAGCTGCCTTGCTGAAGCCACTGAATGCATGTGATTTACACAGGGAGCTATTTATGTATTTAATTTATCTCTTTATCTATCAATTTATTTCTACTACATTCTCAGCACATTCTAGGTGTGCTGTAGAATAATATAAATATGAATCACATAGAGTCATGGGCCTTATTCACAATATAAGACTATAAACACTATTAAAGATCAAAGCAAATTAAGTGAATCCATGAAGGTTTATATTTAGAGGAAAAATTCCAATAAGAGAGTTACCAAAATAGTCATTTGGCAGAAATTAAGACAAGCTTTTAAAATTGATCTCTCTTATTTGGTTAGATGTTGAGGAGTTGGAAGATTATTTCAGATATAAGTAATTGGTTGTATGACTAAAGACTTGGAAACCCATTCAGCCTGGTATGTTTGAATGCTCCCCAACAAGAAGAGCCTGACAACTTGACGGTGGTAGGAAAGGTCTGGGAATGACCACAGGGGACTCCACAGTGGAGGGAAGGCAGGGCCTTACTAGGGGAAGACTGACCCCGTTGTTTACTCAGGGCTCCTGCCAATTGGGCCCTTTAATAATGTCCCATCCACCGATGCTCACATTGCATTAATAAGCAAGGGCGAGTTCTTGCAAGTTACAGAATTTGAAATGGCATAATAAAAATTGTGTTTTAGAGAAACTATTAGTGTTGCCAATTTGGATGGTTTTGCGATAGTGACTGCAGCAACCCAGGTGTGAGGCAACACATCTCAGTTCGTGCTCACCTTGCCACCGTGTTTCACCATCTTTTTCAGTATCCACTGAATTCAAGTGTGTTGGTTGCTTTTCTTTTGCAGGTCACTTTGCTAGATTGCATTCATGTGTTTTCTCATTTGGTATTCACAACAATACTTGAGGTATTATCATTGCCATTCTGTGAGGAGAACGGGATTTTCCAAGGTCCCCTGGTCAGAATTAAAACTTGACATTGTACAGCATTGTCACCTCAATAATGACCATGGTGACAGTTGAGTCAGGGCACTCGGTGTTCTTGCTGACTTCAGCTTGTGTTATCACTGGGTGGCTCTTACCTTCCTTTATTCAGCTGCTTTATCAGCCCACCAACCAGCCGGTAAAATATGATAATAATTTAATGCTGTGGTGCTGTGGAATCAAGATTCATATTTCTTCTCTTTCTTCTCCATTCATACAATGTCCCACCAGACCTTCAGCTTAGGGTACTGAGAGCCTGAAGAGCATGGAGCAGCTCCTAACAGTTAGTGGACAATGAAGAGACTGGGCTCTGATTCATTTCCCGAGCTAAAATGTAACCATGCTGCTGATTACCCATCATCATTGTTTATGGTGAGGCAGGTGAATGAACAGCTCTACCTGATTTATGAAGTGCTTGCCTTCTATAAATCACTGAGTAGAAACCCAGCACGCTGCTAATCCTAATTGGTTAAGTCCTAAGTAGGGAGTGATTAGGATGTCTTCAGAAAAGACAGTACCTCATGCAAGTGAGGAAGACATACAGTTCCTTGGGAGGAAATTTCTCCTGTTCACAATATATGGTCCAGGGTTGATAGTCATTCCTATTGCCCCCTTCTGTCTCTTGTTGGTCAGCCCCTGTGATCTTCCACTTGTGAATAAACTAGAGGGAGGTAGAGGAGATGATGAGGGAGTACGAACATGGTAGAAAGAAGGTACTGTTTCCCCGCTTACTCTCTCCTTTAATGTCCACCAGGATTAATGTTTTAATTCCAATAAAGCATTCACCATGATAAAGGAGAGCTATGTGATAATGGCTTACAGTGCTGTTAGTTAGAGTGGGAAACATTAGGGATGTTGAAGCTTACCTACCTGAGTTCCAACCCCGCTCTTTCCTGGGCATAACTAACATGCCATTCTCAGATAGTCAATGACAGCTGTCTCTGATTGTTTACTTTAAGCCTAAAAGACCCTGACAGTGTTAAACAGATGAGGCCGTCCCTATCTTGTGGTTGGAAATCTTCCGATTGGACTTAGAAATGCAGACTCTGCTGGCCAAGGAAGAAGGGAGCCCACAGACTTTCCAGATGTTCTTCCCCCATCTCATGGTAGTGGTTGAGAACACAGGGTGCTGTGTATGCAACACATTGAAAGGAGCAGGGGGTCTTGAGCTTCAATATCAGTGAAGATAATCCCCACCCTCCTTTTCCAACCAATCGTAAATGTTCCTTCCTTTGGGTAACTTCTCTTTTCATCTCCCCCTCCTTTCTTTCCCTCCCTGTTTCTATCCCGCCCCCCTTTTTTTTCCTTTTTCCATCCCTCCTTTCCTCTCCTTCCTTTCTTCTCCATGTTTTCTGGGAACTCGTGGCAGATGCAGCAGAAACAGCAGCGTCGCTTCAGAACTGGATGATGAGCCTCCCTGCCTGGAGGAGATTGATTATGGTGCCGACAGCAGCTCCGACCAGGAAGGGAGCTTCTCCGAGCTGGACCGGCAGATCCAGGAGTGCGCTTTCCACAGGGATGAGGGAGAGGAAGAAGAGGAGAGGCCAGGGCAGGGAAGAAAGTCCATCCCGTAACCCTGAGGTTCATAGCAAGTTCTGTGCCTCTAACCATTGGATTAGCTGCTATGTTGTTGCTTTACCATCAGACACACACCATGCAGGCACAGAAAGCCAGACCATGTGAGGTCAACATCCCTACATCTAGATTTTCTTCAAGTTTCACTATGCATAGAGAGTGGCTACTTCTTAATTAGAGCATCATGCATATATAGTTAGGTGGCTACATGCACGCTATCGTTATGCTAGAATGGGAGACTCTCACGATGGCTGTGGAGCCCCTGAAGACTGTTTCAAGCTCTTCTCCAGTCCTGTGCTTGAAACGGGAGCAGACTGGAAGCAGTAGGAGTTGGAATTTATTTGTGCCTTCTCAGCCAGAATTCAGAATTCTAAATGGTTGTTAAGTTGTTCTTTATGTGTGTCATCATCTCCTATTGTCTCCCTGCTAGAGCATCTGAGGTCCTCAGCTCAACACATGAGCCCCACTGAGGCTCTGAGGTTCCTGGTAGGGTCTTCTTTTGTTGAGTGATTGAACATGAAAAGCTGTACAGCCGAGTAATCATCCTTGGTCTGTTGGAACAGTATACATTTTGCAGATATAGATCTGCAGAAGATCCCCTTCTAAAGGAAGGGGGATGATAGTGAGTAAGACGTGGCCACTGGTCTTTACAAATTTGAAAATCCTCTGAAATTCATAACCCTGCAAGGCAGCAAATCATAGTGGACAGTTCATTCATTCACTCAGATAGATGTGCCTCATATCTGATCTGGCAGTTACTTGTTACGAGAACTGAGGCAAGTCACTAAACCTCCCTAAACCACAGTTCAATGGAGATGAGTGTATCTATATCACAGAGTTGTTGTGAACATGAAACGGGATAATGTGTAAAAGTATGCAGTTTGGCACAGCGTAGACAATAACATTGGCTTATTTTCCTCCGTAACACAGGCAGAACATTCGATGGGTGTATTCTCGTAGTTAACATTCTATGAAGTCACGTGGTTGGGAAATACTCCCTCTTCCTGGAGGGGATCAGGGCAGGAGCTTCCGTAGGAACAGAGACTAGGAGGTTGGCATTGCTTAGGACAAGTGAAGATGGAGCAAGGCCCTTCAACAGACAGATGGAAACTGTTTGAAAATGTGAATGATGAGATGTACAGAGCCCAGGCAGAAAGGATGAGAAGAGGCGTGGAAGGCAGATTAGAATGAAAGATAAAATGGAGATAATATATTACAGCAAATGTATGTTGGTCCAGATGCCACATGTATTTAGTCAGAATTAGGTTTGGCTACAAAGGATGGAAAATCCAAAACAGCAGTAGTTTTTGTAAGAGAGAGGTCTATTTATTTTTCATGTGGAATTCCAGATACAGGCAGGCCAGAGCCCTGAGAGCCTGGTGTCAGGAACTCAGCTTCAGCAGCTATCTAGCCCCGCCGTGTTTTGCTCCTACTCTTGGTGTAAGATAGCCACTGAAGCACCAGGCTTTGCATCCATATCCCAGTCGGCAGTAAGAAGGACAGAGACAGAAGATCATGTTCTCCAAATTCCCAAAACTATGCATACTGCTTCTGCTTAATACCGCCACCCGGTAAGTTGTCCTATGAACACAGGTAGCTGGAAAGGAGGTTGGAAAATGTAGTCTTTATTTGAGGTAGGCAAGGCTAAACATTTGAAATTTTAATCCTAAGGGGAAAGAAAATAATGCATATTGAGGATTAAAAGCATGCCAAAGTGACTTTTTCTAGATGTACCTACCTCCACCAAGAGATTTTGGAAACAGAATCATTTCAGAGAAAACTCAGAGTCCACATCTCTAGACCAGCAGAAAGCCACAGAAAAAAATGTTTTGCCATAATTCAGCCCCAATGCATATGAGAAAGTTACATGTGCTGTGATTTGGGTATATTATTATTATTATTATTATTATTATTATTATTATTAGTCCCTTATTTTCAACTCCTTTTTAAATTTCTTTGCTATCATTCAGAAATCACAACTCATTCTTTGTATTAAGGCATTCAGATTTCTGTAACATACACGAGAGCTTTGAGGGAAATAAGAAAGACACTGAATTCAAATCCAAGCTGGAAGCATCTCTTAACTTCTCCCACATTCAATATTTCCACTCTTAAATAGAGGATGGCATAATGCTTCTGTTTTTTTCATTGCTTTGAGGGTCAAGAAGATAATATTATTGAAAATGTAAATGGTGAGAGGAATGGAAATCATACCAACTCATCATCAATTTGCATCTCAGCTCAAAATTGCTTATTTAGTGTGTTTCTGAGAACATGAACAGGGCAGGTAAATTTCTATGTGGTGTGTTCAGGAAAAGCCAGGAACATGGACTATTTATTGATTCACCTATGTAACAAATATGTATCAAGTACCTGCTGTTATAATCTTCTTTACTAAGCTCTAAAGCTGAAGAGAAAGCAGACTCATTGTGTCCTGAAGTTGCTCAAAGTTTAGTGGAGAGATGGACAGTAAACGTTTTAACACAGCAGCACATGGTATTATGGAGACGTGCAGAAGATGATACAGAATCACCTCATCTAATGGAGGCAGCGGTGGTAGAAAAGTCTACCCAAAGAATATGATAATTTAGGTGATTTTGAAAGGATATGTAAGAGTTTCCTGGTTCAAAAGAAGAGGAAAGACATGCTAAGAAGTGGGACGAGCTCATGCAAAGGCCCTGGGGTGGGGTGAGAGCTTGGAATAAAATCAGCGCGACTTATTTAAAAGATGTGCTTGTATGTGGGGAAAGGAGGAGAGTGATAGGAGATGAAACTGATGAGACAGACATTCATCAGCTTAACAACACTGGTCATGCCTTGACTGACCAGTGAACTGGACAATAAAGGTTGAACTTTATTCTGAATGTGCTGGGAGGAGACAAAGAATTTTCAGCAGAGAGAGGCATGGCCAGGAGTGATGTCGGCGTGGATGCCTCAGTCCTGCTACACCACGTGTTTATGACTGATTGACTGGCACCCTTGCTCTGTTGGTTGTTCAAAGGTCTCAGAAGTACACTGGGTATAACGTTATCATATTTGAAGAGCAGCAGGTTTGGGGTGAAGTGAGAGATAAAGAGTGCAGTTAGGGCTCTGTTGAATACTGGGGTCTATGAGATGTCCAGTTGGAAAGGACTCTTAGAATTCAGAAGTACATCAGGAAAGGAAATAGAAGAAGATGAGCTACACCCAGTGAACTTGGGGACCTGGGTGGAGGTCCTGAGCTGCTGAGCCCAGACACTAACCAACTGGGAAAGAGTTTGCTTGGAGGGAACAGGAGCGTGGGAGAGGGCAGCCGTTCCTCTCTTCCTGCTGGGATGGAAGGCTGTTCTGTGTCACACCTCGCAGCTCTCCAGTCTGGGGGTGGGGTGGCTCATCACAAGTCGCCTGCGGATAGTCACAGGAGCAGCTCCTCCAGCCCAGCCAGACGCGTCTGCTGCTGGCCAAACCACTACGGTCAACTGTCCTGAAAAACGTTCTACCGAACTCAGGGCCAAATGTGATTACTCAAGAGTTCCGGGGAGTTGTAAGCTTTCATGGGAAGCAGATGTGCTTCAAAATGTGCAAAGGAAGTGCATCTGGAGAGGTGATGTGGGGTCCGGGCCACGTGCATGGGTGTCCTGTGCCAGCTGTTGCCAGGTGCTCTGCATGGCAGGGCTGGAACGGGGGGCCTTTTTCACCCCTGTGATAATCATGGGTAGAAAAGCACAAGGCTTCTTGTGATCCCTTAAGGACCGTGCTTCCATGATCCCTTAAGGGTAGAATCTGCTGTTTCTTCACGACACTTCCCTGTGCTAAAGACTCTTTGGCTCCTTTATAGATTCAAGTTCTGCCCATCTCCAGTCTCTGCAGTTTGCCCTGGGACATAGCTTCATTTTATCTCATCATACTGGTACATGTAGATGTACAAAAAATTCATGTACAGACACACCACTTCTTGAGCCACACAGTTACCTAAATGCCCCTTTTGATTTTTTAAACCTGTTCACACTTTCCCTCTGTCTCTGATAAGCTTATCCTATTACCTCATTTGGGGGTATCAAGACACAGTTCAGATGTCACTTTTCTTATGTAAAATCCTTCCTAATCACCCCAAGTCAAGTGATATAATTTCTTTTCTGTGCCCCTAATGCACCATTTATACATTGCTTTTATAGCATGCTTGCCATTTACAACTTCATTTATGTGTTTTTTACAGCTCCATCCCCACTGGCCAATGAATAGAGAACTCTAAGATGCATGGGGCTGCCTATTATCTTTCTATATTTCCCCGCACCTGACACATTAAAGTTTCTCAAAAATGTACTTTCCCCCAAGCCTCAAACCTGGACATCCAACATCTCAATGAAATTCCACCTATTTCCCTTAAATTCCTCTATTTTCCATCTCAAATCAGAGCATGTGTTACAGGAAGGGAAATTGGTTTCATTAAAATGGCATCTAACACAAGCACAGCCAGCCTCTAGAGCTGGTTGTTGCCATGGAAGGCTGTTCCCTGTGTGAGGCGAGCTTCACAAGGAGCAGGGTGGCCTTGTCCTTGCCTAGATTGTGCAAATATTTAGATAGAGCAGTGAGAACAGAGGAACAGAATCTCTGAGAGTCTCTGGCTGCAGTATTCATCAAGGTGCTCTGGACACCCTGGCTCACTTTGTTGAGAACTGGCACGTGACTCCATGTGCATTGTGCCAACTTGGCTGCCTGGGCGCTTCTTTCAATCCCATCCGTTGGCTCCAGTTTCCTCTGGGTTTCCAGTAAAAGGATTCAGATCCACAAAGAACATTTGAACATAACCTGATCCTTGAGTTATAATCTGGCATTGAGCTTTGCCGACATATGTAAGGTCACATTACATCCCGAGGGAAGGGGTTCTTACCTGTGGTTTCCATGGCCCAGCCTGAGCAACTGAGCTGTAGAGTCAATTTCATATTCCAAGGGGAGCCTCTATCCTCTGCCAGGTAAAGGAGCTTCCATGAAATGCCTGACATGAGTCATCCTTGTTAGGGACTCAGGACAGAGACCTGCAGGGTGGACCTGAACATTTGCATCCTCATCAGAGTGATGTATTCGTTTTGCCCTGTTGGTACAAACTGCCCCTGCCCCCTAAAGACTCTAGTCTTGGAAAGACACACAACAGTATAGCCTGGGTACTTAACCATGCGAGCTTTTTTTGGACAAAAATAATTCATGAGATCTGGAGTCCACTGCTGTCTTCCCAACAGATGTCCTCTTCTGTTTGTGTTGTAATTTAGCTCCATGTGTGCTGTGTGCCCGACTGATTCTTGATAAAAAGTGCTGTGTGGAAAATAGGAACTGCTAAAAGGAAATTTTCAGATAAAATTGGATTATATTACAGCCTTTCTGCACCTAATAATAAAAAAAGATTCAACTGTATACAACTTAAAATTATCTATTACACATGTTCCAACACAATAGTGCTGAAATTGAGCTTGATTCACACACACACACACACACACACACACAGCATATAGGTCCAGGGCTTTCAGAAGGAAAACAGAGTGAGTGAGGAAAGGTTCATCATCAGGCACACGTTTCTAAAGGCAGGGGGAGCTAGGTGATGATTTTACACTGTGCTGTCACACAGAAACGGAAGGGGAGGCCTTTGGGGTAGAACGTGAGAACCTCTCCCATCAGCGTGTGACACAGACTGGCCTTCTCCCTTGTGCATATTTTGAGCCTGTTCAGGTCACGAAGGGAAATGGATCCAGTTCTCTTTGGAAGAGAACGTGTATTTGTGAGACGATTACCAACTTAATCACATTTTCCTCTTGTGACAAGTAGCCGAACAGAGCAGAGCCATGAACTGTTAAAATGCATGGAGTATACTGGTTATTCTATTTAGGAGCTACTATTGATCTTTTAGAGTCTTTTGTAGGGCTTTATAGGGTTAAAATGATTTCTTAAAAGCAGGTATGTATCATGACCTTCCCCCTGACAAAATCATAGTAATTAAGCACAATTCTCCAGAGCAGTTCAGTTGAGGTGTCTGAGTGGCCTTGGTCTTCGGAGGTCAGGGCAAGAAGTGACACTGAGGTCCGTTCTGGACTGGCTGTGGGGCAGAGTGCGGAAGCGAAGCAGCCCGCAGCCCTGTCCGTGAGGGGGTGGGGGCTAGGACAATATCAGCGAGGTCCCATCCCCGTTTCATTTTGAAAAGGAAGTTATTTTAGAAGGTATCAGGGGAGGGAAAACCTGCATGTGCTGCTCCTCTACTCACAGTCACTTATGTAAATTCTCATGACCCCTCTGGGTGATAAATGGGCATTACTAATGCCATTTTTGAAAAGAAGGGCCTCTATAAAGGGACATTTTTAGTGAGTGATGGAGCTGGGATCAACTCCCAGAGAAGTCTGACTTCCCAACCCATGCTCCTTTTTACTTCCTTAGAGGGAATGGACGGTAATAGGATATAACAACCAGCAGTTGCCGCTAACACAGGCTGAATATGTGCCCCATACAGTACTTTGAGTCCATGACAAGTGTTAGCAAGTTTAAGCCTCACAACCCAATCCTATAAGATAAACCCTCTTCTTATGCGCATTCTATAGGTGAGGATGCTGAGGCCAAAAGAAGATCAGGATTTTTCTAAGATTACACAGCTAGTAAGTAGCAGAATGATAATTTTAACACAGGCAGTCTGACACCTGAGTCTGCACTGCAAGGAAAAGTGCTTTTTCAAAGACCCCTGCGGGCCTTTCAGAGGCCAAGGAGCAATTCTCTGTCTCTAGGGAAATATATTGTTGTTTTTGTTGGTTTCAATATTTGAGTGAAATATAAACAACTTGTGCTGGGCATCTCTGTATAACATGCTCTTTAACCTCAAACTGAACAAGTTCAATGTCAGAGTCTCATTCTCTCCTCCCAGCAAAGTCTTTACCCCCCCAGTGCCTAAACTTGACCATCTCAATGGGAATCTGTTTGTGTGTGTGCCTGATGTACACCTCAGTGTCTGACCAAGCCAGACACTTAATGCTTCACTCAATGGATGAGTTCACCAGTCCTGTCCAGCATACTCTCGGCTTTGCTTAGAATCTGCTACTCTTTCTTCTTGGTCCATTTCTCACCTGGATTTCAGCAATGGTTTCCTCACTACTGTCCTCATCTGTTGGCTTTGCCTCCTCTCCAGCTCTTTTTTCTCATGTAGACAGAAGGTATTTAGAAGGAAAATCTGTTTCTACTTCTGCTGCTTAAAACCTTTCAGTGGGCTCCCATTGTCCTAAGGATAAAGTGCCAATGGAACTTGGCATTTGAGCCCTTTCTGATCCAGCCACTGGCTAACTGTCTGGTCTCCTCTCCTAACACAAGCCTCTGCTGAGGTCCTAAGAAATCACTTCTGGTTTCCAGAAAGCACTTTACTCTTTTATTCCGTCTACTTCCACCTCTGTGTGTTCCTTCACTGTGTGCTTAAGTGTATTCTCCTCCAGGTAGTCTTCCATGATCTGATTCTGAGTTCCCATAGCACCTGGTAGGAACCCTATCATAGTTTTGTTGCAAGGTTTTGCCTGTGGACTTTTCTGTTCCCCCCACTAAACTAGAGATTCTTGGAGAACAGGGATGATTTTTTTACTGCTGTATCCTGAGGGCCTAGCACCGTGCCCAAGACACAGTGGGCCTTCATTAATATGCATTGAATGATTGAGATGTTCATTTCCATTCCCAAAATCTCCCGAGAATGACCTCCTACCTGTTGCCTCAGTAACCTATTAAACATGGATAGCAGAGCTGCAGGAAAGTAGGACACACATGTATCCAGCAAACTCAGAGCAGTGTCAAAGAAGCATCCTGGAAAAACCTCTCTCAGCCCCTGGTCTGCAGGGCCTCTTGCTCTGTAATTTTCCAGAAGCAGCTTCCTTTTTTCCTCCAAATGGCCTGTAGAGGTCAGAAAAGGGCCTTGGTTTCCAATCCCGGACTGTCCTCTGCCTCAATTAGCATTCACCCTGGGCATCTATAATTAAGCAAACCAAGGCACTGCACATAGGAACGGAAATGCATTGAGTTTAATAAAACAGAGTGTAAGACAACTTTAGATTGACTCCAGCCTTGTTTATTCTTGCACACTTGTAATTCTGCTTCGGTATATTCCCAGTCAAAGAGACCATTGTCCTGGGAGCTGAAGCGTGTCCCTTCTTCATTGCTACCGCAGCCCATTCCGAGGAGGCGAGCCGTACCAGCTTACTGCTCCCAGCTCACGGCAAAAAAATGTTTTTGTATTTCTTAAAGCAAAACAATAACAAACAGGAGGGCGCGTAGGTACCACCATGAGAAGCACTCCAACTGATGTTCTAGCTTGTTGGTATTTTTCATGAGTCCAGAAAAAAAAAAAAAAATATATATATATATAATAAAAACGGAGAAGTCACTCTGGTTGCTACTAGCATTTAGGAACCACTGATTTTGTTTGCTATGTTGTCCCCTAGTGCACAGGAAAGAGCATGAGACTGAAAAGAGTCCATGGTTTGAGGTTCAACTCTGTCACTTTCATGGACGACTTTGGGGCTGATCCTTTAATTCTCTGGGTCTCAATTTCTCCATTGGAGAGTGAGGGGCTGGGCCAGGTGAAATCTAAGGTCGTGTCTATTTCTCATAGTCGTTGCCACCGTGCCGGCCGGCCCGTGGGGAATGCCAGCAGCCCCCGGGCTGGCCAGGAGGGTGAAGAGGCAGCGTGAGGTGGCTCACACTAGCGCTCTGTCCCCGGAGGGCCCGAGGCCAGGCTTGCACAATGATCTTTTCAGAGCCCAGAATGATGCCGTTGATACCCTGCCAACGCCCAGCAGAATAAAAGCTTCCGAAATCAGGGCTAAAAATAAATAATGAAAGAAAGTGACAACATAAACAGGAAGACCTAGAAGTGGTGGGGGATGAATTGAGTCAGCAAACTTGGGGGTGGCGTGGGGAAGAGTCTAATGTGTTTTCCTCTGCAAGGGTGGGCCCGCTCGAGGCTCCCGAGGTGAAAGTGCTCTTGAGAATGGGGGTGCGATGCCACCTGGGAGAGGATGCAGGCCCGTGGAGCAGAGGTGTGACTCCTTTCTCAGGCTCATTTCCTCTCTGCTGCACAGTTGATCCGCCCACTCATCCCTGACTCTTTGTTGGCTGTTCAGAGAGCGAGCTTTTTAACAGTGCCCCTCCTGTCCCTGGACCTCTGCTTGGGCCAGGGCCAGCTGCCCTCATTGACCTTGTCTCATAGCCTTGGGGGCCCTGCTTCCTCTTTGCACACACTCAGGATTTCAATCAAAATGACTTTCCGATCCAGTGATTCAGGGTGAGATGTATGCAAGAGGGTTTGGTAGGGAAAGGGTGCTACTAGTTATTAAGTACATTTCACGTTCCAGCCACCAAGATAAAGCATTCATGCAACATACAAGGAGACAGGGAGGGTCTCAGGATAACTACAGGGCAAGTAAGCACATGAAAATCACCTCTGCACACCATCCGCCTACTTCTAGTTCTCACAGATGCTAAGGGTAGAGATCCAGAGCAGAGGGAATTTTTATCAAAGGAGGTGTCTTAATGGATTGGGGGGGATATGCAAATGTGAACATTCTGGGAGTAAGGGATGGAGACTGTTTCTCTGTGCATTAGGTACTAACAGAGATTTGAGGCTTGTGCTCTGGCAGAAAAGCAGAAGAGGGAGGGAGAGGACTTCCCAAACATGGCCAGGGGCCCAAATCTTTGGAGAAAAGAGGGTTCATGAGAAATCCTGACTCATAACAAAAGTAACGTCTAGTGTTTGATTTTAACTTGTTTCCTGTTCTGTGGGGTCTAATTTCAACCCATCCCTATGCCCTCAAATCTTTAGTAAAAGATGACCATCCCAAACAGCAATTTTTGAGTCAATGGAAAATGAGATTGCTCATGTTGGATAAAAAGACTATGGGTGGGGCTTCCCTGGTGGTGCAGTGGTTTAGAATCCTCCTGCCAATGCAGGGGACACGGGTTCAAGCCCTGGGCCGGGAAGATCCCACAAGCCCCACCCCGGAGCAACAAAGCCCATGTGCCACAACTACTGAGCCTGCGAGCCACAGCTACTGAGCCCATGCACCGCAACTACTGAAGCCCAAGTACCTAGAGCCTGTGCTCCACAACAAGAGAAGCCACCACGATGAGAAACCCGTGCACCACAACGAAGAGCAGCCCAGTTCACTACAACTAGAGAAAGCCCGTGCACAGCACTGAAGACCTAGTGCAGTCAAAAATAAAACAAACAAATAAATAATAATAACACAAATCTTAAAAAAAAAAAAAGACTATGAGTGGAGGTTGTCAAGGAAAATTCAGTGGAAGTGGGAAATCTGCAAAATTTGTTTCTAGGGCATTATAGTTCCCACAGTTCAGCTTGGAAGCTTCAGCCAGGTTTCATTTGTCTATTAAAATGCTGATGAGAATAACAATCTTAAGAAAAACCAAGTTACCATGGTCCCTTGCCATGTACCATTTCTTAGACTGAGTGTTTACTACTCACGGCATCCATGGGAGGTAAGTAAGTATTATTATCCCTGTTATGTAGATGAAGAAACAAAGTCCTAGGGAGTGTGTGCCAAGTAAGTACCTAGGACAGAGGTCAAGTTAGGATGCGAGCTGAGTGTTCTCCTCCCACCATAAAGGAAGTGATCCTCCTTGATAGCGAGGCTTCCTTTTTCTTTTATCATCTTGAAGTGAACTTGTTTTCGTGCTTTCTTCCTCTAATTCAGTTAGGAGTGGATCTGTCATTTACAGCATCTTGTCTTCAAACTTCATCAAGACTTATTCTTTCCCCATGTACCTATTAATCTTAATTTTGTTCTGCCTCCCTTCCATATTTCTAGATGGAAATGCTGTGTGACCTTCTGAAGGAATCTCCCAATGGGTTGATGGAAATGGGTTGATGGTGGTGGGTGGTGATGTGTATGTGGAATACTTAAAGCACGCTCTAATGTTGAGAGCAATGTTTTTGCAAGTAGAGAACATGAATTTCAAGCAGAAGTTAAGTGAACATCATAGATGACTATGGTCCCATCCAAACAAAATTAGGTTGGGTTTGGGATTAGTAAGATTTTCCTTAAGGTGTCCTTAAGGTGTCTGCCGTGGTCAGGAAATGATTATTCAGGTCTCTATCACACTTATGTAAAGTGTTCCCAGTTGCTATACTTTTGATAGAGTTCTGTTTTGTAACGACCCTGGAATAAATGTGTTGGGGATCATCGTGAGCTTATGTTGCAAGATCTCCGAGCACCATAAAACCATTACCTCATTTCAAGTGATACTCAGTTTACTTTATTAGACCAGAATCTCTGATCTCCAAATCTTAAACTGTCTCTGCCTCCCAACTTCACTTAACTTCTGCTTACCCTCAACAAAGAGACTCAGAAAAGAGTAACAGGAGAAACAGTCCTCGCCTTCCTACCTTGCCCACCTATGTTGGAAATGGCTTTCCATGTCTTTTGGCATAAGTCAATTGTATTCCACAAAGAAAGTTTACTTGAGCCTTTCTGCTCTTCTTCTGAATGTTTTTGTTTTTGTTGGTTGGCTGGTTGGTTTTTTTCTCATCTGAAGTGACTAAATGATAATAGGACCAGAGACACTTAGTTGGGGAGAATCAGGATCCTGAAAGTTAAGAGAAAGTCAACACTCAGATCCCAAGATGGTCAGTGATTGGCTGCCCACCCCCTGTGGCCACACACACACACATAAACATACACACACAAGCACACTTCACTTCCTAAGGAAAAACTTTCATATGGATCAAGAATAAGATGGAGACTTCAAGGCCAGTAATTTGGTGACCATTTCAGAGAGCAGAGGTTTTGTGGTAAGCGGAAGAAATTAACAAATAGAAGTAATCAAGGTAACGTCTCTCACAGTGTTTTCTAATTGATGTCAAAATACCTTTTGCCAGATAATATGGCAAAGATGGTGTAACAGGGATGTCTCCAGCTTAGGAAGCACCCTCACTGCCAGAAGTCCCAGTGGGATCAGAGTGAGACAAAGGAAAAGCAGATAGGGGCTGCCTCACCCATTCTGCTATGGGCTTCAGGAGTAAAGGGCAACCTCACGGGTGATGTCAATAACCGCCCCTTCGTTTTATACTGCTGCAAAATAAATGAACACACATTTAGTGGTGTAAATCAACATCTATTTATTACCTCACAATTCTGTAGGTCAGAAGTACAGGAAAACTGTACTGGATTCTCTACTCAAAATGCTTCAAAGCCAGAAACCCAAGTGGTAACTAGCCTCGTGTTTTATCCAGAGGCTCAGGAAAAGAATCTGCTTCCAAAACTGGTCAAGTGATTGGCTGCATTCAGTACCTGTGGTTGTAGGACTGAGATTCCCATTTGCTTGCTGACCATCAGCTGGGGCTATTCTCAGGTCAGCTTCCTTCATGCCTTGACATGTGGCACCACAAAGCCAGTAACAGTAGTGTTGAACTCTATTCATGCATTGACTCTCTGAAGTTTTCTTCTGCAACCAGCTGGAGGAAACTCTATGCTTTTAAAAAGCTTCTGTGATTAAAGTAGGCCCACCCTGACCTTCTCTTTTTTGTCTTATGACATAGAATTATCACAGAAGTGAAATCTCATCATATTCACAGATTGCACCCATGATTAAAGTGGGAGAGAATTATGTAAGGGCAGATTCATTGGGGTTCATTTTTATAATGCTGTTTACTACAAAAAGTACTAAAAATAAATATTATATGGCACATTTCCTGTGCCAGGAAGAGTCTAAGCATTTCTATACTTTAACTCACTGGATCTTCACAATAACCTTACGAGGTAGGTACTATCATTGTTCTCATTTTACATTTGAGGAAACTAAGGCATGTAGTGTTGCTGCAGAATACATGGCTAGTGTACTATATATATATATATATATATATATATATATATATATAGCATTTCAGTGCTTGAGCTGAGATTTGAACCCAAGCAGTATGGCTCCAGGTTTGGGACAGATTTCTTAACCACAACTCCATGGGCCTATCTAAAATTATGTTCTCTTAGATGTAGTTTTCTCCTTCTCTGCCCAAGCTGGGGTATGAACATGGGACCTGGAATTGTTCAGTGGGATGGGATAGGATACAGGTGAAAGGTGGCACAGCATGCCTGGCTCAGAATGGTTCAGACTGCCCATGACCTTGTCTTCAGTGAAGGATTACAGGTAACGTGCTCTCCTGGGCTCTCCATCTGTAGTCAACGTCTTAGCCAGTTACAAAGAGGAACTGTCTTCCCAGAATGCTCCCTCTCCAAGTATTCTTCAAGAGCAGTGGGTCTAGCAAGACTGAAATAGACTTACACTCCCATGTCCCTGGGGCTCTTCTCACCTGAATTGAAGGCTGTGCTGTGCAAGTGCTCAGGTCTATATGGAAAATCAACTTATTAAATCCATGCTTACTCCATATGGGCTTATTTGAAAGCATCTATGCTCAGTCACAAGGGGGAACTGAGGTAACTTCATACATTTTCAAACTTCCACTGATTGAGTTACATGATTTTGGTTTAAATAGGAGGTGACATAAATCCTAAAAGACACAATTAGTTTATGATCAGAAATTAGTGAAGACAAAGATTAATAATTATGAAATAAAGTTGATTTTAAGAACAGTATTTTATTTTGGAATGCCTTAATATTATAAGTAGTAGTATTAACATTGGAAATCCACCAATAAAATCACAGTGAAAAAGTATAGTTCATATACCAAAAGGCATAACAAGAAAACAAAACAAAGAAATTAAAAAAAATAAAACACAAAGCATAGGACTGAAAACATTTAATAATTGTAGTTGTAAATGTGAATGCTATAAATCATACCACTAAGTGACACAGAATATCGACGATGATCAAAAAGGGAATCTAAAACTATTTTTATTCATTATGCAAAACTAAACAAAAAGATTCCTAATGAAACAATCTAAAGTGAAAAGGAGGTAATGAGTAAAGATTTCTAGGGAGCCATTACCAATGAGAAGAATTATCAATGGAAACGCTGAAGTTTGAAATAAACAGTTGAGATGGTGGACTGGTTTAGGGAATTGCGAGAAATATTGCGTTTATTTATTATCACAGACATGATAGAAGGCCTGGATGAAAAGGAGGATACTTTCCAATCTGACTGGGGAAATTTGACCAAAGCATATGAAAAGTGAAAAAAACAGAAAATGCGAAAGGATTCCTACCCAGAGTGCCACAGCAGGAAGGAGCCACTGGCTTCAGGTCTGAGGCGTGATGAAGAAAGCAATGCGATCATCAGAGCTAAGCATCAGTCATAAGGTGACGTGCCCATATCTTATCTCTCGCCCCTTGTTTCCCTTGTATACAAGGCAACTTTGAAAACATGATAAATAGGTAGACGGGCTAACTAGATCTGTTGAGTTATTTGGGTTTAGGACAGATTAAAATGAATTGGAACGACAGTCTCCTTCAGTTGTCCATATGATGAATTAGCTTGACATTCAAAGCCTTCTTAGCCCACCCCATCCTGCCTTTCTAGGCTTATCTTCAAATACACATGGCCCCAGAGTGAGCTTTTCAGCCAAAAGTGGCCTAGCCACCATCTCCAAAGTTTATCCTGCCTGTTATCACCTGCTCAACTTGTCTTGATCTTCCTCCCTCCCTTCAAGGCCCACTTCAAATTGCCCCTGATCTGAATATCTTCTCCTATAACCCTTGCTTGCTCTATTCCTCCATCTAAGACCCCTTAAAGCATTTATTATGCAATTAGCCATATCCTTTCATGCTCTGCTGGTTGGCCATTTATCTCTTTTATCGCGGTTTGATGCTTCACATGTGTCTGTCATTTCTCTGCAAGTACACTATTTGATTCTTGAGAGCCAGGCCATGTCTTTTTATCATATCATATCATTCATCATTTAGCACCCTCTAATTTCAATTTGTTTATCAATACTATCTCATGAAATGCTCACTATAAAACTTAAGGTTAAATATTACTTCCCTCATTTTACAGACTAGATCATTGAGGCTTAGAGGAGTTCAAAAACCTACCCTATGTCATGCAGCTAAGAAGTGGCAGAACCAAAATTTGAAATCATATGAGTTGAACAAAAACCCTCTCCTTTCCCCAATAAGGCCAAGGTATCATTATAACTACCTGGATCTATCACTCCAGATGATGCCTTGCAATAAAATACTTATAGCATTTACACACACAAAAGACATTTTCCCTAAGTATATTTCAATTATTGTAGGTGATTTTCATGCAATTTATATGTTTGTAGAAGGGGTATAGGATTCCCAGATTAAATCTAATGCCTAGGCAGAAAGTCTATTCACATGTACACGCACACACATACACAGATGTTTGCATCATGATAGATTAGCTGATCAGTGCTGCACAGAGGTCTGCCTGAAAGAACACTGCTTTCCCAATGGCACAATGCATGGTCTTCATTGACAAGGACGTGGAAAACTTTTAATCTCATTTAAGGTAGAAAGGGGTGTAATCTTAGCAGGATGCTTCAAGACTCAATTGTATTGCAAGGGTGCCCAGAGCTTATTGATTAGGTTTGCGGCTAGCATATTACTTTGAAGTAGAGATCTGTTCCTTGTGATATTAGCTTTGAAGAGCTCCTCTATTGAAAAGCCCTGTGTCAATTCATCTGTAAATCATGATCCCAGATAATCTAATGAATGGAAAATGTGCTCAGCAGGCTGGTGATATTTTCAGATTCCTGGTTTGTTCCCTATTAAGGTGAGAGAGGCATAATATCTCTGAAACCTATTAGCGTTCGGAAGTGGGAAGAAGCCTGACAAGTAGAGAGGGAAGTGTGGAAGGGAAGAAACCAGAGCCTGATTGTTCATAGATTCCCTGAATGCTTGAACTCACCTCTTGGCATCAGATATTCGCCATGTGCATAAAATGAGAACAATGATAACATTTCCCTCTTGTGTGGCTCTCAAACTTCAGCCCCATAAAAGTCACCCAGATGGCTTGTTGAAACACAGAGTGCTGAGCTCTAATTCTGGGTATTCTGATTCAGTTGGTATATGATGGGGTAAAGTAATTTTCATTTCTCACAAGTTCCCAAGGGATGCTGATACTGCTGGTCCAGGGAAGATGAACCACTGTCCTAAGAGACTTGATGCGTAATCACAGGACACACCAGCGATCATAGGAAATCAGGTCCCTTTAAGAAAATGTATTATAATGCTAATAGTTAGGAAACCTTTCTTAACACCAAATCTAAACATTTTCTCTACACCAATGTTAATATTCTCTCATTTACCTCAGAGCATGCAGGGAACTTTGTTATATTATAAGTATATTCATGCTATCTCATGCCCTGTTCTTATGAAGGCTAAGTTGCTGTCCACCACGTAGGTGCTGATAGGCTTGCTGTCATTGATGGGAGCTTTTTCTTCATTTCTTGAGAGATGAATCAGTTGTCATTGGACCAGGGAGAACAGAAGAACTCTAACCATGTAAGGGAAGGAAAACACCAATATCTGCTTCTTCTCTCCTCTTTTCCTTCTATTTCTCTTTTCCTCTGCATTCCCTCTACCCTCACTTTCCTCTCATGTTTCTCTTCTGTTAGTTTGTCCCCTTTCACTTTCTCTAGTTCTGTGAGTCTTTCCTTATCCTCCTTTTTCTCCTACAGAAGTTAGTGTGAATGAGTTCATCATGGTCTGCCCTGCCAACTTCCATCTCCATGACTTTATTTCCTCTTACTTTATCCTCAGCATACAAATCTTTTTCTGAACTAAATGAATACCGCTAGTTCTGAACCTAGAAATTGGTCCAGACTTTGAAACTTTCAGGCCAGGCAAGGTGTTTGACGGTTATAATGACCTTTTCTGAATAGCTTAGTACACCTGCCATGTACACAACCTCTAAGAGTCTCAATATGTGTAGATTGCGATATTTGTGCCCAGTGACATCAGGATGCTGAATGCAATGAATTTAACTCCTGGCCCAAAAGAAGCCTGTTTATAGGCATTCCTTAGACTCGTGATGTGACTGGTGTGAAAGTGCTATCCAACAGCAAAAAGAGCACCCTCTCCTAAATGGTGATTTTCCAAGCCAATCAGAGTTTTCTTTGTTGAAGAGTTTGACTTTGAGACACATGAAGGATAACCATACAAAAGCAGTGCTAACCATAGAAGCTGAGGTAAAGAATTGCCAAGACATCAGGCTTCCTAGGTGGCGCAGTGGTTAAGAATCCGCCTGCCAGTACAGGGGACATAGGTTCGATCCCTGCTCCAGGAAGATCCCACATGCCACGGAACAACTAAGCCCGTGCGCCACAAAAAAAAAAAAAGAAAAAAAAAAAAGAATTGCCAAGACACCAAAGCAATAGTCTGAAGGATAGAATGCCATGGGGCAGCTGCTAAAAATGTCTTTGGGCCATCATTTTTTGAACTATTGCCAAGACCTGAACAAAGTTTCTATCTCTAGGAAGGCTGATTGTATATCATTCTAACAAACTGTTTGAGATAAGCTAAGGATCTCTGTTCCTTGTACCTCAAAGAAGCTTAATTTACAAACAATAGGAAAAGTTATTTTAGACTAAGATCTAGGCAGAAGGCTATAATAAATAGATGAGCAGTCAATAATAGAACCCAGGATTGATAATCATGATGTGTAGCAGTCATTGAAAACAATATTTCAAAGTCCCAATGTACTAGAAATTTCAATCCCTGTATCTATCTGCCTGTGACAGACTTCTAGGGCAATCACTTCTCTTAAAGCCACTGATGGAAAGACAAGCTTAGTTGTGTATTACTTGACCTTGACATCATTAGACCAAAGATGAGCAACTACTTCAAAAGGAGCAAATTCATATACATATATATAATTTTATATATATATATATATATATATAATTTTGTGTACCTATGTACTTTATTGTATGTAATTATAGCTCATGAAATAAAAATAAATCTTAAAAGAAAATGAGCTAGGCCAATCAGATCCCAGTATGGGCCACTTAAACTAAGAGTATTGAGATAAGGACTTAATTACCTCAAGGAACTGCTGTTTTGAAAAGTCACAAGGCAAAACTGAGGCCAGGAAAGATGGTATACAAATTGAAGGTATAAAGATGCTGAACCCCTGTGTTGGCAGAATCTGCTTTGCATAAGAAAGAGTTATAGAGCAGAGAGATAGAGAGAACCAAAGGCAGAGAAAGCACACAGCTCATGCAGGAGACTGAGAGAGGACCTGGTCCAAGAGATGTCTCTTTTGTAGAAAGAGTTTTCTGGCCTAAACCTGACGATAAATCTGGTTTTCCTTGAGTCAGAGATGTTAAGTCACTTGCCTGAGATTATTTAGTGAGCACAGAGGGGGGCAGGTATTTGAATCTAGGCTGACTTGATCCACTGCTTTTGCTTTTTCTGGGTCACGTTGGTTATGGAGACTTTACAAATGTGGAAGAAGGTATGAGTCTTAACGACTCAGGTACCATGAGTTTTGTTTTCATGTATGTGATGTTGGGTGCTTGTGCATGTGAATTATAGGCTTCTTTTGACAATTTAGAATGTGCTTCTCTGTCTCTTCTTATCCCAACCTCTTCTAATCACAAAGTTTCTGGCAATAAACTATTTCATTGGAATAAACGAACTTGAAGTTTTCACTTATATTTCACATGTTTATTTTCATGTTAGAAGTTGTTGGATGCTAATTTACGCTGGGTTAATTTATGAGCTATTCACAATTTTTTTCCAGTGTCTACCATTTCCTCCTCCCCATTTCACCATTCACTTATATTCTTTATTATTTCACTTGCATTTACCACTATTCAGTCTTCTTACATTAGGTCTTGAACCATTTTTTTAATAAGAAAATACCTGATGTAGATAGTAATAGCAGGGAAACACAGTCTAGCATTTTTCGAGTGGGAAAGACAAAATGTTGAGACACTCTTTCAAGATCTGCTCTTTGTGGCTCTGGACCAAAAGAATATCAACATCACAATCAAAGAAGGGCTTTTACATCACCTTTTCGTAAGCTTCTGGACAATACACAGAATGGGATGACTGAGTGTCATAATCCTGGCAACTGGTCACCTTCCTCAAAAACCATCTCAGATGTCTGACTCCATCCATGAATCTCCACCACCTTTGCCTGTGTGCTCCCCGTCTCAGGAAGAAGCATCTGAGTAACATCAATGCTCAGGAGTGAAGAGATTCTCAGTCTAAAAAGTCACAAAATTATATGAGAGCAGAGTCCAGAGGTGTTTGATTGTTTGTTTGTTTTCAGATAACCAGCTCAATACTCAGGAGCTTCTAAACTCCAAGAACTACTTGGTATTACCAATCAGCCTGGTGATCTTCAAAGGAATCCAGGTCAGAGAGCCAATATTTCAGCTTTAAGTAAAACTGGCAAACTCCCAATCATAACCATTTTTATGGTCATCCACATTCATCTCTGGTGTTCAACCGAAGCCCTATGTGTATCATATTCACAGATGTACAGAGCATTATATCTGAACTCTGTAAACCAGGAGATGCCTCTGCCTTAAGACCACTTACATGCCTTTCTCCAATTTTATAAACAACCGTTAGCTAAGTAATACTTTGGTAAACAGATAGGCAAAGGTATGTGTGATTTGGCTGTCTCAAATTTGAATAATCTATTCTGCTGTACCCTTTCCACTTCTCTATCATGCTTTCAAGGAACCAGACCATCAACTTTGTATTTGTCTTGCCCCAAAATCTAATAAAAAGATCACTAATAAATGACGAAGAATAAGATAATCAATGGCTCACTCCTTCCCATCCCACAGAATACGCTGCAAACACTCTGGGATGTGAATTAGGAGATGTAGTTTCTTGTTCTAGTTTAATTGCTGAGAGGGTGACTTTAGACAAGTAATTTAATCTCTGAAAAACCCTCTAGAGGGAAAGTTAAAACCCTGCCTTGCCTTTCACTCAGGGCAACTCTGAACAGATGAAATGATGCATATGACAACATACTTTACACTATCATATAAGTAGAAGGGGTCAGCCTAGGAATGTAGGAGGAGAGTCGGGTTAGCAGTTTAGCAGTGAAGAGGAGGAGACCCATTGTATTGGGGGTTTTAAGAGATTTGTTTATTTTTTAATTGCCAAAAAGCAAGGGAGGCTTCCAAAATGTTTACTTAGGGGTAATCAGTTCAGTTTGACCCTTTTCTTTAATAAATATTTTCTCTGTAGATAAATCTCTTCAAAAATAAACAATTATTATAGTATAATTTTTGGCATCTTAGTGAAAGGAAACACTGTGATGACATCAAGCTGGTGTTAGCTTTGCCTTTCAGGATTTTGGAATCTGAGAAATAAAATGCTAACAAAGGAATTACCCATGATAACTCAACAATTCATTTTCATAGGCATCTGCATATAAAAGTGTAAAATTCTTTAACTGAAAAAAATACACCAACAAAAGGATGAGCAATGTTTTTTGATGTTGTTTTGTTGTATTCTCTCCATGCTAACATGACTTTTTTAAAAATTTTACACATTTTGAAACTTTCCACTCTGTGTGTGTGTGTGTGTGTGTGTGTGTGTGAGTGTGTGTGTCTGTGGTTGAGGGGGAGGACTTTGGGTAGAAACACTTTGAATTCCATTGGGATACATTTTCCTGGAGTCATTTGCTTCTTAAAACAAGTCAATACCATCATTTATAACCATAACCCTGAAGGCATCATGGTTGCCTAAACATATAAACAAAATGAAACGTGCAATTTGCAGAATCTTTAGCTGAGTACTTTAAAATATGGAATGGTTTTGGGGAAGACATACAAGTAAAAACAATCATATCTGATACTATCTAGGAATGTTTATTAAATGCCTATTTGTGGTTGTGTTTGGCATTCTAAAGGACAGGATAAATGTAATTGTGGAATCACAGAACTATAAAGCAGGAAGGAATTTAAAATGAGTCTTATCTAGCTTGTATACTTTATTGATGGAGAAAGTGAGGTTAAAGAAGATAAGTCCTGAGGCCACTGGGTTAGCAAGAAACAGGACTCACACCCAGGTGTCCCAAGACCTAGTTCCAAGCTCCTTCCAACACACTCCCCTAAAGAGCCCTTCTATATCCGCTACTGCTAATGTATCATGCGAATTTTCCTAACATGCCTGTAAACAACCAAGCAATTTTCTAACCACGGTGTTACAGCAAGAACAGAACTGACCATTCACTTCAGGCTCTGTCGACACATTTAAAAGTGGGTAGGACATATTCGGCCGTTACCAAGTCATCTGATGAATGTCAATAGCAGTCCAGATCTTTCAGGTTCTGAAATGGATGGCCATGCGAACGGGAGGCTGACTGGACAGTGTCTAGGGCCTATGTGAAAAGGGTTTAGGAAAAGCTTCCCTTTCATTCTTACTGTGTAGATTTGCTTGAGAGCAGAGGCCAGAGAATTGTTAGGAAAGAGAATTCCTGAGGGTAAATCAAATCACAAGTCTTCAGAGAAAAACAATCAATTAGGTCACATATAGTCCACCCACGTGGCAAGGGTAGGACTGCTTTTCAGCGGCTGGACCTGAGTGTTGTATTTTCTCCCCAAATTGCTTTGCAATGACATCAGCTATGTGTACTCCCCATTCTTCTGTTCCACTGTTTACTGTATAATGGCCATTATGAAGGTTTTGCTGAAGGCAGAAATTAAACTTTTGGAGAAATTTCCTTCCATTAAGTCTAGTTACATGAATCCAGACTGATTTTCTTTCTGATGGGAAGATTTTTGGTTTTTTTTAGTCAGTGTTTAAGTGCTCTGGGCTTGACTGTCTATGTGAGACCGACTTCCTGATGGAAACGAAATTGTTAGTCAGCTATGGTCTCCATGGTGATTTTTTTAAGGCCAAGTTTGAATCAGTCTTCTAAATATTGAGGCATAATTTGTGAATGCAATTGAATGAATAATAACAGAGGTATCAACAATACAGCATTAGCTTTTATTCTGGTATTTGAGACTTTCCACAGACCAGCTCATAACTGGCCTTCAAATGGGTCTCTAAGCATGACCTTAAGGGTCGCCTTTCCTCAATCATGATATTCTAGCCAGGCAGCTGTGTTTTCTTTCACTGCATCTGTATATCTGGTTCCTTTACAGAGCAGCTCTATTCCACCCACTCCTGGGCTCTTTCCTTAATACTGTTTCATTGTAATCCCTCTCATTTTATGCCATTTGTATAACACAAGCTCCCTTACCCTAGGAACTGATACACTGGAAAGAACTCTGGTTTGAATATGAGGAGACCTCAATTTTAACTGTCAAAGCAAGTTCCATGGCCTGACTTAAATTTCTTGATCTGAAAGTTCAGCAAGTTGGGCAACATCATTTCCAATGTCCTTCGTCTGTAAATTCTATGATGAATCTCAGTCACAGAAACAAAAGACAGTACTGTTTTCCTGCTCTATCTTTTTAATAGAGTGGTTTCCATCCATTATCTTTTCAAATGTGTGCTTCACGTTCAGAAATATGAAATGCAGCCAAAAGCTGCTGTGAGCTAATGAGAGGGAGAAGTAAATTCACCTCTCCGACAAGACGCATGTGCTGATAAACGTGCAGAATGTGTCTGCAGGCTGGGGGTGCTATTAACCAACTGTTTCCAGTGGCAAAGTGGAGACATTGTGTGATCTGTTCTTGGTTATCTGTCTTTAAGTGTCTAGAAAGCTGTTAAAGCAGGAAAAAAATATCTTGTCATTGTCTAAGAATAAGTACGTTTGGGGGGTCATCTGTTTAGGACGATAGACCAGAGTGTGTGAATCCTCTAACTGACCAGGGAGGGGAGGAATGAAGAAGCTAGAGTTTTTGGTGCTTTCAGTGGGTTTTCTCCCCTTCTATTACATGGTCCTCCACATTAAGTTATACATAAATTAACAAGGAGGTAATGCAAGAAGCAAACTATCCCCAAAAGCTCTTGGAATTTGCTCCCTCAAGTCATGTATAGGTAAAATAAGTATTTGTTGAGTGCCTACTATGTTATATTTATAAGTTAATGGGGCCAATATAGTGTAGTGAGTAAGATTACAGCCCCTGGAAGGCGATAATACAGCACTTAAAGCACTGCATGTTTCATAGGTAGCTCACAATAAATGTTTAACAAGGTTATAGTGTTTGCTTTTGGTACTTGCTGGTACTAGGTACAAAATGAAGGGACGAATAAGGTTTCTGCCTTCACAGACAACCAAAGTAAACCCTACCTACATCAGTAAATACTTTTAAAACACTGTGTTTGAGAAAATTGTGGCTGGAAGAATAAAATGTACTCCAATATTCTGGACTGTCCTTCCCTTGCGTACACCCCACCACCTTTCCCAAGCTTCTGTTACAATAAATTGGACAAACATAGGGTCTCAGTTAAAATATAAAAGGAGTAGAATACATTTGCACGGCAACCTGGGTCACGTTGGTCTTGGCCTATTTTACAATCCTCCAGGCTGAAGAAGATTTCTCTTTATTATGGGTGTGAAAAGGAATTCAGCTGGCTTTCTCCCAGACTCCTTTCCGGCCCCACTTTCCAGACCCCTCTATCCTATCCTTTTGTCCATTGAGCCCCCTCCTCATGTCTTGTGTGACACCAGAGAGGCGTTAGAGGGTCTTGCAGTGTTTTACAAGTTCCTCGGCTTAGACCATAATGCGAGTGCTGTGAGTTACCTCGCGGGAGGATGCGGTTGTACACATGACATTAAAATTAAGCGTGTGCTTGAATCCACGGGCTGTGCTGTGAGGCAGCAGATCTGCTCAGGAAAAGGGATGGCTTAGGAGAAGGCAGAGGGGGCAGGGCACATTCTCCGCCCGGAGGCGAGCTAGCTGATGGGAGAAATTTCTCGGCTGCTACCATAAGGGTGGTAGCAGAGACACTGAACTCCTCCAGGAGCCAGCTGGGGTGGACTGCCTCCTTCTGCTCCTCTTTTTTCTCTAAAAACGCTGTGACCACACCACCCCATGGCGGCAGCACTGTGGTCTCTAGCCGGACCATGTTTCTGAGTTGGCAATGTCCACCGACAGCTCTGTAAGGAGAGAGTTTATGGAAACATGAAGAGCGCATGTTTGTGTTTAGCCCGGCGTCAGGTCTGATTGAAAATGAAATCTCGCTCCTGTCATGCTGTGGGACTGCCGAGAGCCACACGGAGACCAGAACGGCGACGATTTTACGTGGGTTTTAAAGGGCAGGTATGATTAGAAATGTGACGGTAAAAAGGCGTTTCAGTGTTCCAGATTTATTCCACCTTGGTGACTCCCATGTCACATCCACTTAGTTTACAAATATAAACAAAAGAGGCCCAACTGCAGCGGCGGGAAGCTCAGAGAGAGACTTGACTAAAGCGGCATCATGTCTTGTCCTTTTCGGCGTTTGAAAAACCCCGGCCACCGGCTGGCGGAAGGCGGCGGGAAGCCGGCTGAGCGGGCGGAGGCGGTGACGGATGGTGATGGATGTGGATGCGTCTGATGCGCCGCAGCGCTGCCGAGCAGGTGCTCCCGCCTCGGGTTCCTGCCGCGCTGATTAATCCAGAGCAGCTCTGCCACCCTCGCTGTGGCCCCGCTCTGACAACAAGTGCTTCTGAAAGGACAACACAGGACTTTCCAAACCGTAAACAGAACAATTTGTTTTAAAAAATGACAAAAAAAGAAATAGAAAACAAGAAGCAAAGTCCTCACTGTACGCCAAGTCTTTTGTATTAGGGGGCAGACATTCTAGACATCTTTATTCTCGTGGCAAACTGGCCGTTATCTGGTACAATCTGGCAAGTTCTCTGAACTGGACGTCCAAGGAATCAAGACTCAGCGTCATACCACATGCTCGGCTTTGTGCCAGCACTTTCACATAAGTATAGGAGGAATGTGAGCAAGACTATTAACATTTTTCTTTCAACCTGTGAAGTATCATCTATCACCTGTTGCACAGCTCCATTGAGGGGGGGCGGGGGGGGGCGTCAGGAGTCATTCCTTCTACAGCCTGGTCCCTGGACACAAAATCAAAGCATGCAGGGACCTTAAGAACACACTGTGAGATGGGAAGCTGTAGAGCTAAGAGAGGCAGAGTAGACAGGAGGTGTGGCCAATTCAGTCCATTGCCCACGCAGTATATAGTCTCCTAACATTCCTTGATCTTAGAAACTTAACTTTTGGGGGGTGCTAACTAAAGGCAAGGTTATTCAAAGATAATCCCGATAAACCTGATTCCCAGTTTCTGCGAATCTAAGGGAAGACTTGCAATCCAGATCTGGTCAATAAAATTGAAGTGGAAATCTGCTGGGAAGGGGGTGGGAAGAGGTGATCTATAAAATGCTTGCTTTCTTGATTAACAAAAATGGATGTGGCTGCCAACTCCTCTTCCTCCTTCCGTAGGCTTCCTGTCTTGTACTCAGATATGATGGCTGGAGCTGCAGTAGCCTTTCTGTGATCAGAAGAGGAAGGCTATAAGAATGGCAGACACACTAAACCTACAATGGCTGAGTCACTGAAATGATAGTAATTGCCTACTTCTGATCTTTTTGTGGGAGAAAAGCAAAGTCTTGTTTTTTAAAGCCTATGTAATCAGATTTTATATTATAGACAGCTAAACATTTCCTAACTATTAATATGGTGGAAAGGGATGGGACTGTTCCACACCTTTGGAGGGAGACTCAGCAATTGCAAGTACCTAGTCTAAGGTGCATAACAAAATTGAGATTGACCCAGGTGATATCACTACATGGGGATTTGGGCAACATAAATGTGAAGTCTTGAAGCAGCTGTTGGAGTTCTCCAGATGGGTGGAGCTCAAAGTTGAAGTGCCACAAAGCCTTTTAGGGATACTCTGACTGCTTAGGTCAGGGCACATAAAAGCAGACTCTGTCCCTGGTAGAGATGAACAGACCCAAGGAGGAAGGCTGAGCTTCTACACTGATTGGATTCATTTTTCTAGGGAACTGAATTAAAACAAAACAGAACAAAATAACAGAAAAAAAATCATGCCTAAGGTCTTCCCTCAGGACCTTATGGCATCAATCATTTTCATGAACATGAGGAACTCCAGTACTGTCCTGCTACAAAGAGCCCGGGTGTGAACCCCACTCCCCTTGCCATCCTTCATACCTCTCTCTTTCCATCTTGCTCTTGCTCCTTGCCACTTCTGACACTTACACATTCTCCTGTGTGTATTTCTACGTAGCCTTTCTATGAACTTATTTCTCCCCTCAAGCCTAATATAGTGTCTCCCTGCGGATGTGCTGCCTCAGTGCTTTGGGTAATCACCTATCTCTACCTGACTGGGGAACGAACCAAAACCTAGAACAAGGAAGAAAGCCAACCAAAGGCACTGGTCATTCAGGCTGAATCCCAGTGGCTGTGGGGAGAGAAAGTGCAGCATTTCTAATGGAGGGCTTTGGATTTGGTCTTTTTTGCTTTGAAATGCATTTTCCTTTAGAGAAACTTAATTGTTTAAGAGCTCCTTTACTTGTTGATCTGTGAAATGGGGATAATAGTAATACAGACCCCATAGGGTTGTTGTTTTAGCTGAGATGATTTATCAAAGCATTTAGAATAGTGCCTGATACATAGTTAGTATCCAAGAAACCGAACCTATTTGAGTGAGGGGGATATTTTATCAACAGCTATTTATTAAGTGTGGTTTATCTGCTGGATGCCTAGAGTACAATGCTGACCACTGAGCTTTAGTCCCTACCTTCTTAATATGTAAATATAAGAGAAAGTCAGTAGATATGCCCCATTCTTTGGTGTCACTAGTGCTATGATACAGAATGAAAAACAAGGTGCTAAGCAAGCTACCTTCAAAGAAGACAGGGAAACATACAGGGTCCCAAGATATATTTGAGGAGCACAAACTCTCTTTGCCACAGTAAGTCCATTTGATCACTAAGCATCTGGATGTGCCCTTCTCTCAGGTGTGGAATATATTTACCCCTCCCAAGGGAGACAACAGCCTAGAGTTCAACCTAGTCTGTGCATGGTACTGTCTGGCCAATCAGGAGAAAGAAACCACATGGTAATTAGAACAAGGAAACTTTAATATAAAGAACTATTCACTGTAACAGGGGATCAGATTGACAAGGGATTCACTAGTTAGAAGTCAAGAGAACTTTAAAGAATATGGAACAGAAGATATAAGGAGCAGTCAGGACTTGGGGCTGTGATATCACACCCAAGGAGCCTTATGCAGTGCCCACTCCCCACCCCCAGTGGCCAGGGCTGAGATCCAGCCGGGTTGGAGATGCATTGCCTGGCTCTGCAAGTCACTGTGGTGCTGTGCTGGGAGACCTCGCTGGACAGCTACCCTTTGGAATTTGCAGGAAAAGTGTCCTCTAGGAAAGCTTCTTGCTGGAGGTACTCCACTGCAAGATGCTCACAGAGGGGATGCCAAGCAAGCTGCTGGCCTCTGGGAGCTGCTGGCCATCATGCAGTGCAGGAGCCTGACAGTGGTGAATCTGCAGGCACCGTGAGAGCCTGCCTCAAGGACACACCAGAGCAAGGAGCAGATCCCTTCCTTCTCCTCCTGGAATCTCTCCAGTGCCCTGTACTGCATCAGCGCAAGTGACAAAGGGAAAATAGTTAAGAGTGCAGCTCCATTTTCACAGGACGGTCAGAAAGAGTGAATTTGGAGCTGAGAGGCAATAGATTGATAAACAGTGCAAACATCGAACCAAAACTAGGCAACGTACCCTATTCCCTTCATTAAGACAGCACTGTCAACTCTGGGTCCAGAGAATTGGAAACTAAAACGCTACTCACCTCCTTAAGCCCCTCCCCACTAAACACACACACACACACACACACTCAGTACACAGTGGTGTAGTCAGAGTAATGACTGTAGTGAACACTCCCACTTGGAAAAGGGAAGGTGAGAGAAGCAGTAGATACTGATCATAGTGATTCTGCTTGTAAAACTGTGAAACTTTTTAACCCCAGGTGAAATCGAGTTCTAGATCAGACCATGCACATGCTCTCTGGAAGGGCTTATTTGTCCATTTCCTCTCTATTCCCTGGTTCTGCTCTCTGAGGGGGTCATCAGAGATCCTGTAATTGACTAAAATTTCAGACGAAGAAGTTTTGCAGACTTTTGGCTTCTTCTGTTCATTCCTTTGAAAACTTAGCTGCATTCTGATTCACTGACTTTCACCCAGTTCCACGTGCTGGTAATCGTGCCCTGATAGCTTCAGAGATATTATATATTAGAGCCATTATTTTTGCCCTCACACTTCTCTCTCAACTTAATTAAAATTACCTTAAAGCTCTCAGACTCAATCTGATCTTTGCCCTGAGTCACTTTATCCTTCTGCGAGGTTATTCTGGACATTTGTCATTCAAAGCCTTGTCCGATTTCTTCTCTTACAGTTTGGGCTTCAGAAGCAATTTTCCAGCTTGGCAAGGCCCCAAATTTCCAGACTCTTTTTGTTTCATTCCAATTCATTTCTGCTTGTACGCATGCTAATTTATTCAGCTCATCTCTTTCTTGTAAGACCTTCCTATATCTGGAGTACTAGCTAATATAGCAATAATGATAACTGTTTAATTTTTTTTTTCCTCTAGCGCTGCAAACATATTACAACTGTTCTCACTGTGTTCATTGTTAAACGTGAATCATCTTTTCAGCCTCCAGTACCACGTTCTTCACAGTTTACTGTTCAGGCCCTGATCCAATGCCATATACGTCAGGTTTTTATAATGTGATACCCCATTTTTGGAACTGATATTCATTTTAGTCAGGATAATTAAGTCTTGTTGTTGAAGCGTACCAACCCTAAAATCTTCGTGACTTATAATAAAGGATTATTTCTCATTTAATCCAGGTCTGATATAGATTAAACAACCTTCTTCTATCCCCAAGCTACACTTCTGGAATGCACAGCCTTCAGGACCAGCATGGCCGAGGAGAAGAAAAATTTTGTCAAAAGTAGCTTCTCCAAAAACGCACCCTCCTACACTGTTGGTAAGAATGTACATTGGTATAGCCCTTATAGAGAAGAGTATGGAGGTTCCTTAAAAAACTAAAAATAAAGTTACCAAATGATCCAGCAGCTGGAGAAAACTCATTCAAAAAGATACGTCGCTCCAATGTTCATAGCAGCACTATTTATAGTAGCCAGGACATGGAAGCAACCTAAATGTCCACCGACATATGAATGGATAAAGAAGATGTGATATATTTATACAATAAAATATTACTTAGCCACAGGAAAGAATGAAATAATGCCATTTGCAGCAACATGGATGGACATCGAGATTATTACAATAAGTGAAGTAATTCCGACAAGAAAGACAAATGTCATATGATATCACTTATGTGTGGAATCTAGAAAATGATACAAATGAACTTATGTACAAAACAGAAGCAGTTTCACAGTCATAGGAAACAAACTTACGGCTACCAAAAAGGGAAGGGGGGAGATAAATTAGGAGTTTGAGATGAACAAACTACTGTATATAAAATAGATAAACAGGATCCTATTTTATAGCACGGGGACTATATTCAATATCTTGTAATAAACTATAATGAAAACAATCCAAAAAAGAATATATATATGTATATATACACAAAGTATACATATATATAGTATATATAATTGAATTACTTTGCTGTACACCAGAAACCAACACAACACTATAAATCGACTTTACTTCAATAATAAAAACAAATAAAAACCTCACAAAAAACAGCTTCTTGTAATAGAGTAAGGGCAAGTATGTTTCAGAATGAAGGATCAGCATGTGTGGGGAAGGCATGGTGCCACTTTGGAAATATTCTAGGCTAAGAATCAAGGGACTAACTCAAAATTTTTCTTTCTTTCTTTTTTCTTTTCTAGTTTATTTATTTACTGATTTACTTATTGGCTGTGTTGGGTCTTTGTTGCTGCAAGCGGGGGCCACTCTTCATTATGGTGCGCAGGCTCCTCACTGCGGTGGCTTCTCTTGTTGTGGAACATGGGCTCTAGGCATGCAGGCTTCAGTAGTTGTGGCACATGGGCTCAATAGTCGTGGCTCATGGGCTCTAGAGTGCAGGCTCAATAGTTGTGGCGCACGGACTTAGTTGCTTCACAGCATGCGGGATCTTCCTGTGTTCCCTACATTGGCAGGTGAATTCTTAACCGCTGCTCCACCTGGAAAGTCCCTCAAAATCTTTCTTGGTGATGGAGAGATACTTCCCAAGGTATCATTAGACTGGACTTCTTTTTGCTCAGGCTTTTAGCAATGCTGAGGACATATGGTTATGTCCTCAACATTGCTGGACATGGATGGAGTAGGGAGGGACAGAAATACAGTATTTGAAATCTTCCAAAAATATGCAGTACATACATATAGAACCAGAATATGTTTAATGCCTTCACTTTCAGAGATGAATCTATGTTTCACATTACTTATAAAATAGGTTTAATTATTTATTATCTTTCACTTAGCAATTCTACCTTCAGGAGCTGTTCTAAAGGCAATCATTATGGATCACCAAGACAGAGTGACAATATAATTTATTGACCAAACTTGGATACTGTTGTGAGTGAAAGGATATGCTATAAATACATAGGACAAAGTGTTAACATATCCTGGGCAGACAGGGATATATAGTGTCATGAAATTTCTATAAGTATCATGAAATGTGTCACATCACTATTCATAATGTAAAAGTAAAAAAAAATATATTAATAAACAAATAGGTATTATAATTCTCATAAAATGATGCTCTCATAAGCAGTTGATAAAATGATGTTATAAATAAAACATTTGATACTATGGAATTAGTTCACAATATATCAAGATGTGAGAAAAACAGGTTAAAATTTTATTCCTATTCATAATGTGGAGAAAATATAGTGAAAACTTCTACAGCTTATTAACATTGTTTAACTTGAGTGGCTGAATGGGAGAATGATGTATGTGTTTGTGTGTGTACCTTTTCTTTACTTAATCGTATTTTCTAGCTTGATTCATTCTTACTAGTCAGCAGTCTAGGAGTCTGTAAAAAGTCTTTAAAAAGTTACTTTTGGACTTGACCAAGGTTTTTAACCAGTGGATTCAGCTGAAGGGCAGCTCAGAGTCAAAGAATAATAATTCTTCCCAAACGTATAGCACTTTCACATTAAACTGCTTTCATGTGCATTATCTGATTTGATCTACTCAACAGTAGACAGGTATTATAATTCTCATTTTACAGTTTCAGAATTAGAATTTCTGAAAGATTAACTTAATTGCCTAAAGTCAAACAGATATTTGGAGGTAAAGTGGGAATATACCTCATGTCTCTCAACTCTGAGTTCAAATTTCTTTCAAAGGTAACTTCCTGGGTCACTAGTTGTGACCCAAAATTTTATTATGGATAGTACTAAGGGACCGCTATTTGGTTAGAAGGAGTCTCTGGAAAATGTGTCTTGAAACTTCATATGCACAAGTGATATACTTAGTAAACTAGGTCTTGCCTGAGCTCCAGAAAATTAAAACACTGAATATGATAAAAATTCAAACTCAAGTCACATGATCTGAAGACTTGACTGTTTTTTAAGGATGTAACATTTAAGATTTTATTTTTCTTCATGGTAGAATTTATTCTAATTCTATTTTATATAGTTTAAAGTATGTATATAGTTTAAAGTACAGTATAAAGTATTTTATGTAGTTTAATTAGTTTTTTTCCCATAAACAAAGACACAAAACCATAAGCCTTCTATTTACTTATTAATAAATTTGCTATCATTATAAATGTATCTTAGGAGATGTTAATAAAGATTATGGGGGTGGTTAAAGGGAGTGAAGCATTAAATCAGCCTTTGCATGCCCTCCACTTACGACTCAGAATTGTGCACCTTCTCATTTGGGCTTTAAATTCTTTCAGGGACTTCTTGAGAAGGTGAGCAATACTTCCTGTCAGGGCTCAAACCTAGCCAGGGAATACTAACTTAATCAGCTAGAAACACAAAGATCTGCCATTGTTGTTTCTTTGGAAATTAAATGCTAAATTTGGGAAGGTGATGGGAGAGAATTATGGGATAAATCCCTAATACGTGTTTCCCATTGCTTATTCTGATGAATAATTAGTTCCCTGGCTCCTGTTGACTATGTATGTTCTTGGGTTAGAGCAGACACTTAATTTCATATTTAAATAATTGCTTTGAATGATCACAGAATTGAAGGACAGTCACTCATAGCTGCATAATTTCTAGTCCTGAAATCTAACAACTTTGTCATACAGACTTGGCCTCAATTTATATTGTTGATGTTTAATATTTAGTATACCCTTAAAATTTACATTAGGTTTTTCATAAATTATTTTCAGTAAACTTTATGTCAGATACTACACGGTTTATGTTGTTCAGAGACCCAATAATTTGCAGATAATTTGCAGACATTTAAAATGCTTATCTGACCATGTGTCTGGGAGAGAAGGGAGAGGATTGGTGAGCTAATTCCGGAAAAGTTTTTCTGTTAATTTATTTAATTGTTTTGGATACTTTGTTGTCTTTTCATTTGCTGAATTGAAACACAGCCAAATCCATTTATTTATATAATATCTGTGGCTTCCATTATACTGCAACAGCAAAGTTCAACACCTGTAGCAGGTACTACATGGCCCACAAAGCCTAAAATACCTGTTCATTTATGAAAATATATACATAAATGTTGAATCACTATGTTGTACACCTGAAACTAATATAATGTATGTCCATTATACTTCAATGAGGAGGAAAGAACGAAAAAAGAAAGAAAGAAAGAAAGAAAGAAAGAAAGAAAGAAAGAAAGGAAGAAAGAAAGGAAGAAAGAAAGAAAGTTTTGCTGACCTCTGACATAGCCTGAATTCTCTGATAAAGAAATGGAGAGAATAAAACTATCAAAAATTTTGTAAAAATTCCTACAGGTGATAATTTAGAAAAAAAAAAGACATATTATAGAAATAATGGGAGATAATTTTATTAAGTTAAAAAATAAAAAAAGATAATAATTCATCAAGAATTATGTTTCCTTTTATAATAGAGCACCTTGTAGGTGACCAATGTTCCTACTGGAAAAAAATTGAAAATCAAGATGAAGTTTTGATATGTATATATTATTGAAGGTGTGAGAGAACTGCAAAGAAAACAATACTTGGAGGGTTAAAATCATAGAAGGGAAGGGAAGGGAATTGTAGAAAGGTTTCATTTTTCAAGGAATGTGCAAATTTTTGGTGGCGATTCAGAAGGCCACTATTATACAAAGAAACTAGCAAACATTTTTGGAACCCATGGGAATAGAGAGAAAAATATAGGTGTTTCAAGCAGTCAAATAATGAAGGACCTGGGGGACCATAATTCTGTTGAGGAAGTAGGCCCAGGGTAGTAACTCCATCATTTTGCTGGTTTTTCTCCCAAGGGATTTACATTGCATCCCAAGGCATGTAGCATGATAAGCAACTGGGTAGAAAACAAAAGCAAACAAGCAAACAAACAAATAAGCAAACAAAAGGTAGAGAGAAGGACTTATAAACACCCTAAGACCTGGAGGGTTAAACACCAGGGGTGGGCGAAACATAATAAACAGACTCTTATGATACTTACAACCCAGAATTAAACAAGCTCCCTCTCTGACTGAAATAATTTTATCTGCTGCTACTCTGATTAACAGGTGAGAAGCTTACGTTGGAGAAAGATAGACCAGGCAAAAGCTCTAAAATTTATCATAATGATGTCTAACATTTAACACAAAATTATGAAATAAGGAGAAGAAAAGGAACATAAAGCAGGAGAAACAAAAATAAAAATAAATAATATAGTAGTTGTACACCAAATTATAATAATTATAGTGCATTAAATGGTCCAAATACTCCAATTAAAACACAAAAATAATAAAATTGGATTGAAGAAAAAAGAAACACATGCTTCTTACAAGACATTGCTTTTTAAATGTGAGAGCACACCAAAAAATTGCAATTTAATGGATGAAAAACAATATGCCAGGAGCTAACTGAAAGAAAATTGGCTTAAATATATTAATATTATAAATTATACTCTAAGACAAAAGTATTCCTAGAGAAAAAGAAACTTACACAATAATAAAAGGGTTAATCTACCAAGATCATATTAAACGTCTCTATTATTATGTATATAATAATATTGTTTTGAAATACATAAAACACATTTGTAAGAATTAAATGAGAAATAGAAAAATACACAATTGTAGTAGGAGATTATTAATATACTTTATTGAATTACTGATAGAACAAGTAAACAAACAAAAAACAGCACGGATGTGGCCAATCAAAATATTAAGATATACAAAGTTGAGTTGACACATACAGAACCCTACACCCAATAATAACAAAATGCATATTTATCAAAGGTAATCATTTACTGAGCTTTAAAGCAAGCTTAGCAAATTTCAAAGGATCGATTGTATTCAGAGTATGTTCTCTGAGAATAGTGGAATCAAGCTAGAAATCAATAACAAAATGCACATTTACAGCTCTTTGGGAAATAAGATACATTTCCAAATAAGCCATAGGTGAAAGAAATCACCCTAGAAATTAGAGAATATTCTGAACTAAGTAATAATAAAAATATGCCCTATCAAAACATGTCTGATAATGTTAAATATCTATTTAGAGGAGAAATAATCTTTAAGGCACTTAAAAAAGAAATCCTTAAAAACCAATAACCTAGTAATGACAATAGCAAAAAACTTCCTTTTAGTAATCTATGGTTACACAGTAAATTCCATCTGATAAATAGTATCTAAAAAAGAACTGTAACAAATATACTTAATGGTGAAATCTTAAAGGCTTCCCTCCCAGAGACTGAGTCAGCAAAGGAGATCTACTATCACCACTACTGAAGCTACTTGCCAATGTAATGAGGTAAGGAAAAGGAATTCAAAGTATAGGGAATGGAGGTAGAAACTCCAATTTTATTTACAGTTGACATAATTATTTGTGTAATTTTCAAAAAATCTACAAAATATTGAAACTAATAAGTAAATGTATCAAAGTTATTTGATACAAGGCTATTATAAGACATTAATTGTACCAGTAACAAATAAAAGGAAATAAAATTTTAATAATGGTACCTTTTTTGCTAACAACAAAACATCAAATAATGATTCTAATAAACAATATCAAGACTCCTACTCTGAAATCTACAAAACTATTGAAAAAATTAAAGAAGAATTAAATAAATGGAGTCATATATTATGTTTATAAATTATAATAATGAATATTGTGTAGATATCAATTCTCCCCAAATTAATCTATAGATTAAATGCATTTCCAACCAGAAAGTTTTTGTGTTTTGGGGAGGCTAGGGGAGACTGAAGAAAGTTTACATATTGATTTTAAAATTTATATGGAAATGAAAAGGGACAAGAATATTCAAAACAATCTTTAGGAAAAACAGAGTTAAAAAATTGCAAAACCAGAAAGCAAGACATTATAATGTCATAGAAATTAATATAGAGCTTTTAGAAACAGACCACTGAAATGAATTAGAAAGATCATAGACATCTCATATGAGACAAGGTGACACTGTAGTAGAATAGGGAAAGGATGATAATTTTAATAAATGATACTGAGTTAACTGATACCCATATATAAAAAAAGTAATGTTGACCTTATCTCACATTAAGCACTAACATCAGTTCCAAGTAAATTGTAGATCTAAATTTGAAAGGCAAAACGATAAAGCTTTTAAAAGGAAACAGAATGAATTAGTGACCTTGCAGTAGGACAGAAAAGCAGTAATCAAGAAGGAAAACATATTAATAAATTAATCTCAATTAAAATTAAGAAACTGTATTTATTAGAAGAAACTATTCAAGAGTAAAAAGAAAATTCAGAGTAAGAGAAGATATATGCAATAGAAAAAAAAAAAAAACAAACAGCAGATCCAGGCAGCATATATAAAAATAACTTCAAATAATTAATAACAGGAGACATAACTAATTCAAATTGTACAAAAGACTTGAACAGACAATTCATAAAAGAGTACATCAAAATGGTCTATAAACATATGAAAATGTACTCAATATCATTAATCATCAGGGAAAGATAAATAAAAGCACAACACAATAGTACTACATATCCACTAAACAAATGAAAAAGAATGACTATATCAAGCAGGGTTGAGAACAGAGTGAGGTGAGTGAGGCACCTAGAGTGCAAATTTTAAGAAAGAGATTACTCTTAAATTTGACCAGTGCACAGTTCTGCACAAATCTGAAAGTGAGTGCCTCCTTACATTTTGCCCTCTAGGCATCTAAATCTTAAGGAGAAACCCTCTCAGATTCATGCAAGAGACCAGAGTACAGAACTCAATGAGCGTGAGTACTTTCTTAAGTTTTCAGTCCTAGTTGCCTCCAGCCACTTGTGACCCTGATAATGAGTATTGGTGAGGATAAGAGCTAGTGGAAGTATTAATTGGCACAACCACCTTGATAGACTTTTTGGCATATTTACTAAAGATGTATATCCACATACCCTACGACACAGCTATCCCACTCTTTGTTATTATACTCAAGACAAATTACGATGTGTGTTTCTCAAATGTCAAGTATGAGAATGCTCATGACTGCACAATTCCTAATTGCCCCCCAAAAGAAACAATTCTAATGTCCATCAAAAGAAGAATATGTAAAAAAGTGATAGTTCAATGGAATAGTATACAATAATGAAAGTGAACAAAGTGTAACTATACACGACATCGTATGTAGAGGTAATCTCACAAGTGAAAGCTGGAAAACACAGTGGATCATATTTATTGATTTAGAATTGTTTTAAAAGAGGGTACAATATATCTATGGGCTTAGAATTCAGAAAAATGGTTACTTTTGGAAAAGAATTTATTGAGAAGGGGCACAAAAGGAATTTCTAGAATGCCAGTGATGTCATACTTCTTGATCTGAAGATACTGAAAATTGCAAACATTTAGTCAGCTGTGCAGTTATTATTGGGGCAATTTTTGTTGGTTATTCCTTGCAGGTCTATCTATTCTGGCTTCTTATACTTGAAACTCTGTTGTTATGTGCATGAGAGTTTAGGATTGGTATGTCCTCTTTATGTAATCATTATGAAATGATGCTATTTATGGTAACATTCTTTGCTTTGAAATTTACTTTGATATTAAAAATAGACAGTCTTGATTTCTTTTGCCTGTTATTAGCAGGGTCTTTTTGCTCATTTTACTTCTCTATTTGCTTCTTTATATTTAAAGTGTGTTTCTTGCAAGCATCATATAGTAAGGTCTTGATATATTGTTATTCAATCTAAAAATTTCTGCTTTTTAATTGAAGTTTTAGATGATTTACACTTAATGTGATCATTGATATGGTTGTGTTTACCATCTTGCTATTATTTTTCTATTTATATCTTTGGTTCTTTATTCCACTTTTCCTGTTTTTCTCACTTTTTGGATTGAATATTATTTTATGTTTTTATTATATCTCTTTTTTAAATCATTAGTTAACTAATATCAGTATATTACTAATTATCAGTATTTTAGTGGCTTTTTAGGATTTATACATCTGTACTTATATAACTTTAACTTATTAGAGTCTAACCCTACTAATATATAACTTCTCATATAATGTAAGAATCTTACAAAAATATACTAAAAATTTTCCTCTATTGGTCTTTATGCTATTGCTGTCATACATTTTACTGCTACATATTTTATAAACCCCACAATCTTGTTATTATTTTTGCCTTAAGATTCAAGCAAATTTTATAAATATATTTATTACAGTAAGAAGTTTACTAAAAATGAGAGTTTTAGTATCATATTTCTAAAGTTAAAATCAATTTTATTAAATATTCATTGTGGTTAAAATATTTTAAAATTCTAAGAAAAATTAGCAAATAGTTAAAACTGAATCACAGAAGCAAACGAAAACCCTACAGGTTAAAAAAATGGGTTGCTAACATTTAAAGTGAAATCTGCACTTGTAACTACACTTACCAGAAAACAAATTACTAGTCAGAAAAAAAGGGAACTAAGAATTCAATTCAGGACTGAGAAAAAGAAATGAGTAAACCCAAATAAAAAAGGAGAAATTAGTGATAAAAATAATGAGAAAAAAATGAAAACTTATTGAAAAAAAGATTTGAACACAAAACTAAAGGCCAATTTCTAAAAGGACACTATAGACAAAACTCTGAGAAGTATGATTAAGAAAAAGAAAAATGAAAATAAATACTGAATGTAAAGTATTAACAGAGATTTTAAAAGTGTTGAAAGGGTATGATGAAATATACATGATTAAACGCATAAAATTATATCAAATGAATTAATCTCTCAAAATATGTTAACCACTAGATTTTGAAGAAGAAAATTTTAAAATCCATTAAATTATATTTTAAATACATTGAAATGGAATTCCAAGTCTTCCCCTCCACCACCCCAACAAAAAAAAGTAAAAAATTTTAAATTCAATAATATAGATGTTATTGTGGCTGTGGAGAAGCAGATACCTTCATGTATTGATGGTGGAAGTGAGACCTGGAAGCCATAGTTTTAGAAAACAATCTATTATTATGGAACAAAATTAAGTACACATGTACCTAAATGGTGTGTGTGTGTGTGTGTGTGTGTGTGGAGGGGGTGGGATTTTAAGGAGCTGACTAATGTGATTGCACAGGTGGCAATTCCAAAATCCATAGGGCAAGCTAGCAGGTTGGAAACTCAGGTAAGTGTTGATGTCGATGACTTGAGTTTCAAGCCTGAGAACCCAGGCAGAATTTCTGTGTTGCAGTCTGGAGGCAGAATTCTTTCTTCTTCAGGAAACCTCACTCTTTGCTCTTCAACTGATTGTACAAAACCCATCCACACCCACATTTTGGAGTGTAATCTACTTTCCTTAAAGCCAATTGATTTTTAATGTTAGTCACATCTAAAGAATACCTTTACAGCCACATCTAGACTGGTGCCTGACCAAACAGGTGCTCACCATTGCCTAGCCAAGTAGACACACAAAATTAACCATTGCACATTCAAAGGTGATTTACTGTTTAGCAATCTGAAATAATGACCTGCATTTTCAATGTAATGCCATCTCAAAAATATCATTAGTGAAATAAATAAGAAACTGAATGGAATAACTATTTATGTAAGTTAGCATATGCAACATACAACACCACAGACACATATACCCATATGTACGAGGTGAGTCAAAAATTATCCGCACTCCAGTTATATTAAAACTTATAAATTCTACAGCAGGAGTGCAGATAATTTTTGACTCACCCTCATATATATACACAAAATAGATTGCAGTGATGTAGATTGTTCAAAATAAAGTGGGTGTCTAGGAGAGCTGGTGCAAACATGATGGAGTATAACAAGAAATAAAATGACATTAAACATTAGGGGTTCCTTGCATGGTCCGGTGATAAGGGCACCCATTAATTAGGAAATGAGGAGTATGATTAGCTCAATTCTGTGCATGTGAGATCTGAAAACAAGTGTAATCTCTTAATTCAACATAATAACAGGTTAAACTAGTCTTAAAGTTTATATTACTATGACACCTTGAAATTAAAGGGCATGTATTGAACCTAGCAAATAGATCTACTAAAATCCTACAGAAAATGCCAGTCTTTAGGTGAGATCAGCCGTCACCTCTGGCATCATATATATGTTTGTAAGGGGCATAGCACTACCACAGAACAAGAAACTTAAACACAATATGTAATGATTGAAAGAAAGGTGAAAACTCCTTGTTATTCTCACATAGTAGATGAATATTTACAAAGAAAAATCTCAGAGAGTCTATAGAAAATAATAAGGTATGAAAGAGCTTAGCAAGGATACTGGGTTAATATATAATATAACAAAATATCAATATATAAAAATTAATCAGTCCTATAGAGCAGCAACAAACAATAACACATGTAATTAGAAAGATTACATATGAAACAGCAAAAAGAAATCAGGTAATGGTCTTGTAATATATCTAACAAAACTATTAACGATCTTTCATAGTAAAAATATAAAATTTAACTAAAGGATTTTTAAAAAGACCAAAATAAGCATAGATCTATAGCATAGTAAATTGGAAGAATCATTATAATAAAACTATCAATTCTTGAAGTATTATATGAGAATTTAAATGCAAATTTAATTAATGTTAAATGTCAAACGAGTTTTTCTTAGAATTTAAGAATCTAATCCTAAAATTCACACAAAGGAATAAAAAACAAGCACATCCAATACACTTCTGGAAACAACAAAAAGGTTAAGAGGCAGTGGAATGAGGGATTTTTAAGATTTCAAACATGTGATGCTCAATATCTTAACTTATCAGGTTACAATAGGGTTTTTCAACATTGGTCCTTCTGAAATTTTGCACCAGGTAATTCTTCATTGTGGGCACCTGTCCTATACACTATAGGATGTTCAGCAGCATCCTTGTCTTCTATTTCTGTAGTTATGACAACCAAAAATGTCTCCAGACATTGTCAAATGTCCTCTGTGGGGAAAATCACCCCTGGTTGAGGACCACTGAGTTAGAATAATTAAAACCATTTGATGCTAGTGTAGGTAGTAGACTAATTACAAAGAGGAAAGAAATAAGAATCAGACCAACATGCATGGGAATTTGGCATATATAGAAGTGCTATTACAAGTTAATGGGGAAAAATTTAGTAGAGAATCTTGCAACAATGAGGTAATTATAGAAAATGATAAATCATATAGATTTCTACCTTACATACAGAATAAATCCCCGATTGAGGAAAAAATTAAATGTGAAGATCTGAATGCAAAATTAAAGCAGTATACAAACTTTAATCAGCATTTTCATTTCTACAGAGTGATCCTAGAAAAACTTCAGACATATATTGAAGAAGATATTTAAAAAGATGGTTATTTTGGCACTGTTTGTAATTGCAAAAATATGCAAACAATTACTCTCCATCATTAAGATAAATAAACTTTATGCTTAATTCAATACTGTGTATCTGTTAAAATGAACTAACTGGATCTAAAAATATCACCATGAATAAACCTCAAAAATATAATACCAAGAACAGAAAGCAAGTTGCAAAGGGATACTTACAGTAAGACATTATATATTTAAAATGTTAAAACACTCAAAACAATAAAACATATCATTTATAGTTGCTGACAAATGTATTAAATATATAGAACCCCATAAGGGAAATTTCTTACCTTTCTGAGAAGGGAGGGAGGGCAATGAGATGACATGGGATTTTGTTACAGTTTTATGTAAATCTGTAATTTTCAAAAAAAAAAAGAGTTCTAAAGAAAATGTGACATTTTAATATTTGTTAGTACTTGACATCAAACATAAAAATATATTTTCCTATGTGTTTGTATACATCAAAATGTGCTATTAATAAAAATAAAAGTCATTCTTGGTTGTGTCTGTTCCATTGATTAAAGATATTAACATCTAGGCCTAAAATTAAACATACCTATAAATACAAAAATTTCATTAAAATGAGTAGGTCAAAGGCTATTCATGACCTCCAATGCAGGCTTTCCATCTGCATTCTTCCCCTATAAATGTGTCCTTGCACAGAGGCAGGATCTTCTCAGGTTTTACTAGTAGAGTTTCCACGTTCCTCAATGTGGGCTGACTCGACGTATGGATTTTCTCTTTCTTGCTTTGAAGAGATTTGCTTATGAGATCATTATTCCAATACATGCACTCAAAGCCTTTTTTTCTGTTTTGTTGTGTGACTTAGAGACAAGAATGAATTAGAATTTAAGTTCTATATTACAGATGACTGATAAGTCAACGCTATTTTTCTTCCCTGTTTATTAATGAACATTCCCTCTCTTCTTCTCCTTCTCCTCACTCTTTCCTTCTTTTTCTCACCTCAATACATTCATCTCTGTTCTCATTTACTTTAATGTCCTTTCACCAGCCTTATCTTTTTCCTTCCAAAGCCAAAATAATGATGCACATTATTCTTATCTGGGTCTCTCCTCACTTCTCTATTTCCAGAACAGATTTAGCTTAACCAGTGGATCATTGATTAGATGTTTACACAGCCACACTGGATCTTTATTGTTCTGTTCATTTGTCTTATTCAGGAGAAATGGGATTAGTCCTACTTCGTGTCATCTTTAAAGCTACACAAGAACTCTTTTAAAGTGTAGGGGAAATACACATTGGATAATATTTCACAATATTTTTTAAAGTATTTCAACAGGTGGCCTCCTACTTCTTTAATCTCTCTATGTTGAGGTGAAAATAAAATAAAACAAAATAAGAAAACACAGAGTACTATTTATCTTCCTTTCCACAGAGACTGAGTCAACACCTCCTTATTCATTAAGTAGGTGCTGACGCAGGACTCTAGTTGATATCTCCTGTTTTGTTTTGTTTTGTTTTGTTTTGTTTCTATTCAGGCACCTCTTCTAGATCTCATATCTACTCAAATTGTTGTCCCTCTGTTTCTGAGCTTCTCTTTCCTTATAGTACTTACCCACTCAGATCTGTAAACAATAGGCAATGCCATATCATTTACAAGTATGATCTGAATGAAATGAACTGAATTCACCACTTCCTTGGGAAATGAGAGGTACTTTGTTTCCATAGGGTACAGATCAGGTTTGAGTTGGGTTTGACAATGAGAGAGTCATTGCCATAGCATCTGTGAGAGTACTCGTAAATCCACCCAGAGCTTGGATTGCCTTTGTCTCTCTCAGAAGCAAAAAGGAGCCAATGAGTGTCCGCACTGCAGCTCTACTATAGGATTCTATCACTATGGAGACCAAGGTGTCAACTCAGTGTTCCTAGAGACAGCAGCAGAGGCAGTAGAAGAGCCATGGCCATTGAGAAGGATCTGATGCCAGCCTTATAGTGAAATGTCCAGAAAGCCTGGGCATGAGGATAAATCAATTGTGCGCTTCATTTCTCCCCATAAAACACTGAACAAACCTGTGATGTATTGGTGAGTCCTTATTTGCAGTCAGAGGATGTTACCATTTTCTATTACAAATTGCAAATTCAATTTTCAAATTCAATTATCCTGGAGACAGCCAACCAATAAGCTTCGCAGTGTTTGAAAAGAAAGACAAGCAGCATCCAGGTTTATAAACACATATATAGATACAAAATCTTTTAACATAAACCTCGGCAAAATTGAAAATGGACACTTTCCAGCTCAGGACTGGGGTAGGAGGCAAGGAGAGGATTTTGGGTGATAAGACATATGACAGACTTCCGGATTTGTGTGTTCTCTGGAGCAGTATTCCAAATGATCCTCCACGAGGGACACTTTTTAAAAATGGCCAATTAGGCTTGGGAAACACTGCATAACACATCTCATTCCTACAGATTCATAAGGCATATTGACAGATCCAAGATTCCAAAAATGATTAAATCTTTTACTTTGTTAACACTCCCCATATTTGACCACAAAACATAAGAATCCTTATTAGCAGTTCTTGAAACTTTTGTTTCACACATCTCACTTTGGGAAACAAAGATACAGAATAAACATACTTTAAATTGTGGAGAACATATTATTGAGGATAAAATTTGCATCTCAAGATAAGCTCTTCCCATGAAAATCCACAGACATTTGCAAAACAAATTTTGAGGCAGGCCTATTTAGGACCTTGCTATTCCAAGTATCCTTCTTAGAGAACAGTAACATGGCACCCCCATTAAGTTTGTTAGAAATGCAGAACTCTGGCCCTGCCAAACAGCTATTGAGTCAGAATTTTACATCATCTACAGGAGCTCCCAGGTGATTCCTGTTCACAAAAAAGTTTGAGGAAGACTATTTTAGGAGACATTCTTTCTAAAATACATGAGTTTCATGCCTTTGTGCATAAAGACTGGAAAACACAAGCTAGAATTATATAATTAAGGTTCATGACATTTGTATTTTAAAAGTTAAGCATTGAACAGTTTTAGATAGAAAAAAATATGTTAAAATATCATGCCAACCTTGAATAGGTGACCAGTTTGAATTAAAACTTATTGACATTGGATCTGGATCAAAATAACTGGGTCAGTAGGTACTATAAAAGCAAGAGGATGGCAGAAAACCTGGCAAAGACTCAACTCTCACCTGTTTAGCACTTAAGACAATTTACTTGTGAGAAAGGAAAGGCGTTTAACAGCCTACAAACACTACGGTCATATTGACATGTTATTTGCAGAATCCACATTTCTTTTTAAAAAAAATTTTATTGAAATATAGTTGACTTACAATGTTGTGTTAGTTTCAGGTGTAGAGCAAAGTGATTCAGATATATATATATATATATATATATATATATATGTCTTCTTTTTAAGATTCTTTTCCATTATAGGTTATTACAAGATATTGAGTATAATTCCCTGTGCTATACAGTAGGTCCTTGTTGGTTATCTATTTATGTATAATAGATAACCAACAAATTAATTGATAAGCAATATACAAAATATACTATTTTATATATAATAGTGTGTATATTTTAATCCCAAACTTCTAATTTATCCCTCTCCCCTTTTTCCTTTGGTAACTATAAATTTGTTTTCTATTTCTGTGAGGCTATTTTTGTTTTGTAATTAATTAAGCTCATTTCCATCTTTATTTTAGATTCCACATATAAGCAATATCATATGATTTTTGTCTTTCTCTGTCTGACTTACTTTACTTAGCATAATAATCTCCAGGTTGCAGAATCCTCATTTTATTCACATTCTTATAAGAGGATGAGAATTCCAACTTTACAAATATTTTAATTGTTTGAAAATAATTATCTTAACGTCTATTCATTTACTTATTCACTGGGTCATTAATTCATTTTACAAGTGTGTTCTTTGGATATAACACTATCCTCAGACCAATGAGACATTAACTTTCCTGTAGAAGGACACATAATCCAGTATATTAGAGGGATTGCAAACAATATATCATTTTTAAAACATGCATATTGCAGGGTTATAGCAAGGAGTTCCATAAATCAGAAACATACATGACAAATGTTAGATGCCAGAGAAGGACTGAGGATCTGGAAAAAAATCTCCATGTCTTTATTTGCGCATCCTCATATCACTGGGGGTTAGTGGAGAATTAGTGTAGTATGTAGGTTAGAGGGCGGAGTAAGAGTCCCAAGTCTCAGTTGTTAGTCCTTCTTGACTTACTGCTTTCCTCCTTCAACTACTGTTCAATGATTTTCTGAACAATAGTTCTCTGAAGACTGTAGCTTCCCAGTGAAAGGGCTCAGAGTTCTTACCTGTAAAGTCAGGGATAAGAGATCTTGCAGAAATATTTATGAATTGTTCAAGGAATTTAAGAAGAAAAAGCCATCTTTACAAGCAGTCAAGTTAATGGAATGTCTGAGCCAGGAAATTTACTGTGTGTGCAAATGCGTGTACCTGCACATGTGTGCATGTGTGTTACTTCAAACAACCTGGAAGACTTGATATTATTATACTGATTTTACAGTTGAGGAAAGAATATACCCAGAAAAGTTAAGTTCAAAGCTAGTCAGCAACAGAATAAGGAATCAAACATGTAAAACTAGACTCAATCTTTGTTCCAGGGTTTCTTAATTTCAGCACTACTGACATTTGGGACAGAATGATTTTTCATTGTGGAAGAGTATTCTAGGCATTGTAGAATGTTTAGAAACATTTTTGACCACTACCCACTGAATACCAGGAGACATTTCCCCCCTCCCCTCTATTCCCAATTGTGATAACAAAAATATATCCGGATATTGCCAAAATCATCTGGCAATGATAAAGAGGAAATTATCCCTCGTTGAAAACTACTGTTCTATTCATAATAAGTCTCTAGGATCCTGAATGTGAGCATTTTACAGTAAATCATCTCTTGAACATGGACCACTGATACAACTTCATTAAGGATGATTTAGCCGGTATGCCTACGGTTGCTTCCATTTTTTAGGAAACAGATTTGCCCTCATTTTTAGCCAGGTAATTCTAGTGAAGATAAATAATTATATTTTTGGTCCCCTGACATCTCCAAGTCTGAGGACAGAAATATGACCAAAGCCAGGAGAATCAGGGTCTTTTCTGGTTCCTTTCCCTCTCAGGTGAAGACAGTTTGGGTGTGAGCTAAAAATCAGCCTGGGAAATATCAATAGTTGACTAAAGAATGAGGTCAACGGGCAGAAACAAGAGCTTATGGCTTCTATATCTCAGGTCTCCAGAACCATGCCTCTTCCTGCAGCTTTGTGGCTTATCTCTACCTAGACTCTGGAGGCTACTCAGATGTTTTTTTCTAATAAAACTTAATTTATACTTAAAGTAGTTCCAGTTTCCTTTCTGTCACATAAAACCAAAGAATCCTAGCTAACGGAACTTGAGACAAGGGATCTGAAAGCTATAACCTTAAGGAAGAAATACTTTCCCATTCTCAAGTCCCACACCACCCCCTCTCCCAGCCAACAGAAACACTTAGACCTGAGAATCAACTGTTTCCCACTTTAAAAATAATCCCATGTCACCCAAGGAAGTCTTACAAAAGTCCTCCAATTTTGGTTTAAGAGCTGCTCCCTAAATTAGAGGTAACCAAAATGGAAGGAAAGGGTCGTTTTAAATAAATTTGACTGATGATATCTGTGTTAATTAAAGTTTTTTTTAAATAAAAAAGGCTAGTATAATCCTAAATGTTAGGAATTAGAAAAAGATAACAGGGAATTCTATCAAGAATGGCACAAAATATGCAGAATATGTGTCCAACCCAGAGAAGAGACAGTGTCAATAACCCAGTGGGAGATGATTAGGGTATACATCAAGGTACTTTCCATGGACATAAAGTAGCAGGGTGATGTGAAGGACAATATTTAAGTACACGGGGATTGAATGGCATCATGGGATGGAGTGAATAACCACTGATGGAGCAGAAGTGCACGGAAGTGGTTATAAATACAAGGTAGCAATAATGGTATACAGGAGAAGTTTCTTAAGCTTTGAGGGGATAGAAAGTAAACTATTTTGTCACGTTCATTTTAAGGGCTTGACATGACTTCTGTGTTGGAAAAACCCTTAATTCTGGAGAATCAGGAGACTACTCCAACCTTACCCCCCAAAAAGGAATGAGGAGACAAATTTTGTCTGAGCTCAGCTGGAATTCATGATACAGAAGTACAAGAGCTCTCAATTTTCATTTTACATGTAATAGCTTTGTTTGTTGGAACAGGCATGAAATCAAGTCATGCTGGGCAGGAATAAAGATTAAATATTTGGTATGAGAAATGTCAGTATTATATCCCTTTAGAACCAATGCATGATTGATGAGGTAAACAAGGAGGAAAGGAGGGGGGCGGAGAAGAAAGCTAAAGAAGAATAGAAAGAATAAGGAGAAAGACAAAGAAGGGGAAAAGGAGGAGAAAGAGACATAAGAAGAAGAAACGGGAAGCTCCCATCATTTGTGAAGTCAGCCCAAGGAACCATAATGGAGCTTTTTGTTCTTGAAATGTGAACATAATTTTCCTTACCTCTCAGCTCCATCTTTTTGCTGTCTGTGCTCTAGGATGCCCTCCCATTCTTCATCACTTTGGATAATAACCCTTCTCCAGTTCCTGCTCCCTTCCTAAAAGACACCAAAGATCAAATTAAAACTGCCATTTCCTTGGAGTCCAGCAACTGAGCCTTATGTTTGAAATACAGAGCCATTTGAGTTTGGCTGGAGATGTTTTGAAAGAAAAGAAGATATGCTCTTCATCTAAGCAAACCCATCTTGATTGCCTTGCTATTCTGGACCTCACCTGGTACAGATCTGATCCTTCTCATGAGATCCACCACTGGGATCCTATGAATACCAACAGGAGAAGGACTGCTTTTCCTTATGAGGCAGAAATAATAACAATGAAAAGATTTTTTCAGGAAAATTGTTTCCAAGGTCACCTACAATCAAGTGAAAGCCTTGTAATAGGAGAAAGCATGTTCATAAAGTCACCAGTTGACATAAATTCTGAATCCTGCCTCACTTGATGCTTTTCCTACTAACCCAGGTGTGTGGAAGTGGGGGAGAGGGCTGTGCTTTTTTCTTTTTTTGGCACACAGGCTTAGTCGCTCCGCGGCATGTGGGATCTTCCTGGAGCTGGGATCGAACCCGTGACCTCTGCATTGGCAGGCGGATTCTTAACCACTGCACCACCTAGGAAGCCCAGGGCTGTGCTTTTGAACTGAATAGGCTCAAGCCAAGAAAAATAAAAAAAACAAAACTGACTAAACTCCTGGGTTAGGTAAAAGAAGAAAGGAAAGAACGAAAGAATGAAAGAACGAAAGAATGAAAGAACGAAAGAAAGAACGAAAGGAAGGAGAAGGAAGAAAGAAAGAAAGAAAGAAAGAAAGAAAGAAAGAAAGAAAGAAAGAAAGAAAGAAAGAAAGAAAGAAAGAAAGAAAGAAAGAAAGAAAGAAAGAAAAAAGAAAGGGAGAGAGAGAGAGAAAGGAAGGAAGGAGGGAAGGAAAGAAGAAAAAGAGAAAGAAAGAAATCTAGTTTTTTATTCATCTTGGATAAGACCTCAGAATTCTTTTAATACAGTATGTCATAAAGCTGCTATTGATAGATGATTATCACTATATGAACCCCATATGTCAACTATGTCACACTGAGGAGGGAAGAAGAAAGTAGTTTCACAGGTACCATGCTTGGCATCCTTGAAATTAGCTGATTTGGGGTACCGCATGGTGAAATTCTGACAGCTCCCACAAAGTAGTTACATCTTTTGGTGTAGTTCCAGAGCAAGACTTAGAGTTCAACCAGACTTAGATGATTAATGATCTAACAGAAATAAAGATACTTATTTCAATTAAATCATTTTACTTACACTATTAAATGCATAATCTCTGATTTGAAATAGGGAGTTTTGTCCACTGTACCTTTACCATATAGTATTATTGTCCAGGCTGTCCTCATTTTATACACGGATACCTGGAGCTTTTGGCAACATACCACTAAATATTTGAATTATAAGACTCATTTTCATTTCTCTGATTCCATGATCACCAAACACTTGCATATATCTTTGCTTTCGCTTTCCCTATTGGAGAAAAAAATGCCCTGATCTTGCTAATGTAAGTATTCTGATTTACAAAAACTAGACTTCTCACTTGTATTCTACACCAATATATTGAAATTATAATTATTTTCATCCCCTTAAAACTGAATTTTGCACAGCCCTTTAAATAATTTCCCTGATTCCCTTTTTTTCCTGATAATGGTAGATCCAGTGTTTCAATAACCAGAACCAGCTTTCCAGAGCAATCATCTGTTCCTTTCATTATAATAGGCACAAACAGAATAGCCGAGTGATTAAGCAAAGAATTTGGATCAGACAAATTAGAATTTGCAACTTACTTGTTATGTGAACTTTGGTGAACTTCAAAACCTTTCTAAGACAGCTTGTGACTGTGAAATAGTAATAATAGTATTTATTAGTGCTGTAAGCTTCTTGTAAAGATTAAATAAAATGATGAAGAGATGTACTTAGGAGTTCCATTAGTTAGTACTCAGTGTATATTAGCTATTGTCATGATTTCTTCTTTCTAACTCCAGTGGCATTAAATTACCACATGGAGAATATGGTGACATGTGCACAGCATCAAGTCCCTAATCATTTTATACCCATGAGACCTGAACTTACATTTTGAACTTAATCAACTATTGTTCATTGCTATCCCATCAACAGCTGCAGCTTCTTGATGGTGAGAAATCTATTTTCCATATAATTACTTAAAAGGACATTTTAACTATGGGAGCGATTTTAACTGACTTCATGTCATTTCTTAGTCACTCAGTGTCAGAAAGCCTAGCTGCTCTTCAGGGAACTAGTGCCTCCCAAGCTTTCTCATGTCAGGTTGGCCTACCACAATCGGGAAAAAAAAAAATCACAGGTTGGCTATCAATCATCCAAAGGCATTTCTTAGGCACCTAAAAGAACATAATGCTCTGCTAACTCTTGTGCCAAGTGAATTACACAGACATAGCCCAAGCAATCTAGGACCTCATATTGAACAGAGCACTTCTCCAGAGAGAACGAGAGAGGGTCTTGGCATATAAATGAGAAGGGATGTGCTATACTGGAAGGGGTGTTCACTCAAGTGTCAAGACACCTTTCCCAGGTTTGTTCTTCAGCAATTCACTTTACATCTTTCAATCTGTTTCCTCATTGAAAAGTGAAATTATAAAATCCACCACCTCCCAGGGTTCTTAATGCTTTGAAAATATCTGTGATGTGCCATGAATATTTATGTAACACTTTTCTGCAAAAATAAAAATAATAACAAACTGATGGGAACAGAGAGGAGATGAGCAGTAGTAGGTAATTATAGGTATTATTTTTTGAATTTCCACCCTGGGCCAGATCAAAAACAATCTCAAGCAAGTTAATTGGGGATTATGGTGGAAAGTACTCCATGTCGGTTAGCAGTAAAATCTAGTGAGCTGAAATCTGAGAAATCATACTTCTAGGTAGTTGTTTTGTATTAACTGAGCACGGATCTGAAATAAAAAAATTTTTATGGGAAAAATTTAATGCCTTTTCATGGCATTAGGGAGTTTGGGCAAGGGAATAAGAGGTCTCCAGAAGAAGTTGTTCTTGGAAGACTCCAGATAGGCATTTCTCATCAGCTCTGACACTCTAGAGGCAGGACCAAGTATTTGTTGCCCTCCTCTCCCAAGGAAACTTTGACAATAGCATTAAGACAAAAATCCCCAATGGCTTCCAATTACTTTTAAGATATAGCAGTCTATCTTGTTTTATAACTAGAGACTATCTGCAGATATCCCTGTTGTTCTCCATGCTCCAGCCTCAACAGCAACATTTTTGTAATTTTTCTAAAGGACCAGGCTCCCTTCTGCCACAAGGGGCTGTCACAAATGATGGGCCATCTGTCCTACACCCTCTTTTCTCTACCTCTTTGCTTAGTTAACCCACTCTTACTCAGACTTTAGACTTCAGTCTCAGGGAAACGTTTGAGTCTCTAGACTAACTCAGATCCCTGCTACAAGTTCTCAAGGGCACCTGGTCAGTTCTTTTCCTATATAGTCAAAGTGTTTGAAGTTGTGGACATTTCTATATGATTGGCTTGGCTCCCCTTTACTTGCATTACTGTGCAAGCCCTGCAGAAGAGGGAATTTTACTTGGTGCCTTTGGTACCTAATGAAAGGTTTGCAGCTGTTCAGTAATAATTGCTAAATGTGTTCATGAATAAATGAAGAAACTGTGCACTTTAAAATTATAAAACATATTATTATATTGTCTACACATATTCAATATAGAAAATTTCAAAAATACAAAATTATAAGTAGGACAAAATACTTTATTTCTAACATATAGGACTGATAGTTTATTAAAATTTCATTCATTTATTACTATACCTATTATTTATTAATGTATAAATAAATTATTTTATGTAAGTTATTATAATTCCTTCCAGTTAAATATGAATACATATGTGTAATATATATGTGTGGATACATATATCTTTTTGGATTACTGGGCATGCATTGCTTATAATTTAGCAATACCATGAAAAATTTTCAAAACCATTAAACATTCTCCACCAAAATCATTTTTTAAGCTCTTTATTGGAATATAATTGCTTTACACTGTTGTGCCAGTTTTTGCTGTACAACAAAGTGAATCAGCTGTATTTATACGTATATCCCCATATCCGCTCCCTCCCACCCTCCCTATCCTGGCCCTCTAGGTCATCACCCATCATTGAGTTGATCTCCCTGTGTTATGAAGCAGCTTCCCACTAGCTATCTATTTTACATTTGGTAGAGTGTATATGTCAATGCTATTCTCTCACTACATCCCAGCTTCCCCTCCCGCCAGTGTTCCCAAGTCCATTCTCTACATCTGCATCTTTTTTCTTGCCCTGTCACTGGGTTCATTCGTACCATTTTTTAGATTCCATATATATGAGTTAGCATACAGTATTTGTTTTTCTTTTTCTGGCTTACTTTACTCTGTATGACAGTCTCTATGTCCATCCACCTTACTACAAATAACTCCATTTCATTCCTTTTTATGGCTGAGTAATATTCCATTGTATATATGTGCATCTTCTTCTTTTTTTATAACTTTACTGGAATATAAATGCTTTACAGTATTGTGTCAGTTTCTGCTATACAACAAAGTGAATCAGCCACATGTATGTGCATATCCCCATATCCCCTCCCTCCTGAACCTCCCTCCCAACCTCCCTACCCCACCCCTTTAGGTCTTCACAAAGCATCAAGCTGACCTCCCTGTGCTCTGCAATAGCTTCCCACTAGCGATGTATTTTTCATTTGGTAGTATGTATACGTCAATACTACTCTCTCACTACGTCCCAGCTTCCCCTACCCTCAGTGTCCTCAAGTCTGTTTTCTATGTCTGTATCTCTATTCCCACCCTGCTGGTAGGTTCATCAGTACCATTTTTCTACATTCCATATATATGTGTTAGCATATGGTATTTGTTTTTCTCTTTCTGATTTATTCATTCTGTATGACAGACTCTAGGTCCATCCACCTCACTACAAATAGCTCAATTTCATTGCTTTTTATATACATTCCATTGTATATATGTGCCACATCTTCTTTATCCATTCTTCTTTCTATGGACATTTAGGTTGCTTCCACATCCTGGCTATTGTAAATAATGCTGCAATGAACATTGTGGTACATGTTTCTTTTTGGATTATGGTTTTCTCAGGTATATGCCCAGAAGTGGGATTACTGGGTCATATGGTAGTTCCATGTTTAATTTTTTGAGGACCCTCTATATTGTTTTCCATAGTGGCTGTACCAATGTACATTCCCACCAACATTGTAAGAGGGTTCCCTTTTCTCCACATCCTGTTCAGGATTTATTGTTTATAGATTTTTTGATGATGGCCATTCAGACTGGTGTGAGGTGATACCTCATTGTGGGTTTGACTTGCATGTCTCTAATGATTAATGATGTTAAGCAACTTTTCATGTGTTTGTTAGCCATCTGCATGTCTTCTTTGGAGAGCTGTCTATTTACCCATTTTTGGATTGGGTTATTTGCTTTTTTGGTATTAAGCTGCATGAGCTGCTTATATATTTTGGAGATTAGTCCTTTGTCTGTTGCTTCTTTGACAAATATGTTCTCCCATTCTGAGGGTTGTCTTCTTGTCTTGTTTATGATTTCTTTTGCTGTGCAAAAGCTTTTAAGTTTCATTAGGTCCCATTTGTTGATTCTTGATTTTATTTCCATGATTCTAGGAGGTGGGTCAAAAAGGATCTTGCTTTGATGTATGTCATAGAGTGTTCTGCCTATATTTTCCTCTAAGGGTGTTAAAGTGTCTGGTCTTACATGTAGGTCTTTAATCCATTTGGAGTTTATTTTTGTGTATGGTGTTAGAAAGTGTTCTAATTTCATTCTTTTCCTTGTAGCTGTCCAATTTTCCCAGCACCACTTATTGAAGAGGCTGTCTTTTTTCCATTGTATATTCTTGCCTCCTTTGTCAAAGATAAGGTGCCCATATGTGTGTGGGTTTATCTCTGGGCTCTCTTTTCTGTTCCATTGATCTATATTTCTGTTTTTGTGCCAGTACCATACTGTCTTGATCCCTGTAGCCTTGTAGTATAGTTTGGAGTCAGGAAGCCTGATTCCACCAACTCCATCTTTCCTTCTCAAGATTGCTTTGGCTATTCAGGGTCTTCTGTGTTTCCATAGAAATTGTAAAATCTCTTAACTAGTTCTGTGAAAAATGCCATTGGTAATTTGATCGGGATTGCATTGAATCTGTAAATTGCTTTGGGTAGTATAGACATTTTCACAATGTTGATTCTTCCAATCCAAGAACATGGTATGTCCCTCCATCTGTTTGTATTGTCTTTGATTTCTTTCATCAGTGTCTTATACTTTTCTGCATACAGGTCTTTTGCCTCTTTAGGCAGGTTTATTCCTAGGTATTTTATTCTTTTTGTTGCAATGGTAAATGGGAGTGTTTCCTTAATTTCTCCTTCTGCTCTTTCATTGTTAGTGTATAGGAATGCAAGAGATTTCTGTGCATTAATTTTGTATCCTGCTACTTTACTAAATACCTCGATTAGTGCTAGCAGTTTTCTGGTAGAGTCTTTAGGGTTTTCTATATATAATATCATGTCATCTGCAAAGAGTGACAATTCTACTTCTTCTCTTCCAATTTGGATTCCTTTTATTTCTTTTTCTTCTCTGATTGCTGTGGCTAAAACTTCCAAAACTATGTTGAATAATAATGGTGAGAGTGGGCACCCTTGTCTTGTTCCTATTCTTAGAGCGAATGCTTTCAGTTTTTCACCATTTAGAACAATGTTGTCTTTTGGTTTCTCATATATGGCTTTTATTATGTTGAGGTAATTTCTTTCTATGCCCATTTTCTGGAGAGTTTTTATCATAAATGGATGTTAAATTTTGTCAAAAGCTTTTTCTGCATCTATTGAGATGATCATATGGTTTTTATCCTTTAATTTGTTGATATGATGTATTACATTGATTGATTTGCATATATTGAAGAATCCTTGCATCCCATGGATAAACCCCAGTTGATCATGGTATGTGATCTTTTTATTGTGCTGTTGGATTCTGTTAGCTAGTATTTTGTTGAGGACTTTTGCCTCTATATTCATCAATGAAATTGGCCTGTAATTTTCTTGTTTTGTGACATCTCTGCCTGGTTTTGGTATCAGGGTGATGGAGGCCTCGTAGAATGAGTTTGGGAGTGTTCCTCCTTCTGGCATATTTTGCAAGAGTTTGAAAATGATATGTATTAGCTCTTCTCTAAATGTTTGATAGAATTCGCCTGTGAAGCCATCTGGCCCTGGGCTTTTGTGTGTTGGGAGATTTTTAATCACAGTCTAAATTTCAGTGCTTGTGGTTGGTCTGGTCATATTTTCTATTTCTTCCTGATTCAGTCTTAGGAGATTGTACTTTTCTAAGAATTTACCCATTTCTTCCAGATTATCCAATTTACTGGCATATAGTTGCTTGTAGTAGTCTCTCAGGATGTTTTGTATTTCTGTGGTGTCAATTGTTACTTCTCCTTTTTCATTTCTAATTCTGTTGATTTGCATCTTTTCCCTTATTTTCCTGATGAGTCTGGCTAATGCTTTATCAATTTTTTATTTCTTCTCAAAGAACCAGCTTTTAGTTTTATTGATCTTTGTTATTGTTTCCTTCATTTATTTTTCATTTATTTCTGATCTGATTTTTTCCTTCTGCTCAATTTGGAGTTTTTTTGTTCTTCTTTCTCTGGCTGTTTTAGGTGTAAGGTTAGGTTGTTTATTTGAGATTTTTCTCATTTCTTGAGGTAGGATTGTATTGTTATAAAATTCCCTCTTAGAACTGCTTTTACTTAATCCCATAGGTTTTGGGTTGTTGTGTTTTCATTGTGTTATTTGTTTCTAGGTATTTTTTGATTTCCTCTTTGATTTCTTCAATGATTTCTTGGTTGTTTAATAACATAATATTTAGCCTCCATGGATTTGTGTTTTTTACAGCTTTTTTTTTTCCTGTAATTGATATCTAGTCTCATGGCATTGTGGTCAGAGAAGATGCTTGATGTGATTTCAATTTTCTTGAATTTACCTAGGCTTGATTTGTGACCTAAGATGTGATCTATCCTTGAGAATGTTCTGTGTACACTTGAGAAGAAAGTGTATTCTGTAGTTTTTGGATGGAATGTCCTTTAAATATCAATTAAATTGAGATGGTCTAAGGTGTCATTTAAAGCTTGTGTTTCCTTATTTATTTTCTGTTTGGATGATCTGTCCATTGATGTACCTGGGGTGTTAAATTCTCCTACTATTATTGTGTTACTATGGATTTCCCATTTTATGGCTGTTAGCATTCGCCTTATGTTTTGAGGTGCTCCTATGTTGGATGAATAGATATTTACAATTGTTATATGTTCTTCTTGGATGGATCCCTTGATCATTATGTGGTGTCCTTCCTTGTCTCTTGTAATAGTCTTTACTTTAAAGTCTAATTTGTCTGATATGAGTATTGCTACTCCAGCTTTCTTTTGACTTCCGTGTGTATGGACTATCTTTTTCCATCCCCTTACTTTCAGACTGTATGTGTCCCTAGGTCTGAAGTGGGTTTGTTGTAGACAGCATATAGAAGGGTCTTGTTTTTGTATCCATTCAGCCAGTCTGTGTCTCTTGGTTGGAGCATTTAATCCATTTACATTTAAAGTGATTATTGACATGTATTACCATTTTCTTAATTGTTTTGGATTTGTTTCTGCAAGTATTTTCCTTCTCTTGTGTTTCTTGACTCAAAAAGTTCCTTTAGCAATTGCTCTAAGGCTGGTTTGGTGGTTCTGAATTCTCTTAACTTTTGCTTGTCTGTAAAGCTTTTGATTTCTCTATCAAATCTGAATGAGATTCTTGCTGGGTAGAGTATTCTTGGCTGTAGGTTTTTCTCTTTCAGGCCTTTCAGTATATCCTGCCACTCCCTTCTGGCCTGCAGGGTTTCTGCATAAAGATCAGCTGTTATCCTTGTGGGTTTTCCTTTATATGTTATTTGTTGCTTTTCTCTTGATGCTTTTAATATTTTTTCTTTGTGTTTAATTTTCATTAGTTTGATTAATATGTGCCTTGGTGTATTTCTCCTTGAGTTTATTCTGAATGGAACTCTCTGTGCTTCTTGGACTTGATTAATTATTTCCTTTCCCATGTTAGGGAAGTTATCCACTCTAACCTCTGCAAATATTTTCTCAGACCCTTTCTTTTTTTCTTCTTCTTCTGACATGCCTATGATTCGAATGTTGCCACACTTAGTGTTGTCACCAACATCTCTGAGACTGTCTTTCATTCTTTTTATTCTTTTTTCATTTTCTTGCTCTGGGGCAGTTATTTCCACAATTCTATCTTCCAACTTACTTATTTGTTCTTCTGCCTCAGATGTTCTGCTGTGTATACCATCTAGAGTATTTTTAATTTCAGTTATTGTGTTGTTCATTACTGTTTGTTTGCTCTTTAGTTCTTCTGAGTCCTTATTAACTGTTTCTTGTATTTTCTCTATTTTATTGTTGAGATTTTTGGATCATCTTTACTATCATTACTCTGAATTCTTTTTCAGGCAATTTTCCTATTTCCTTTTCATTTATTTGGTCTTATGGGGTTTTTTCCTGCACTTTTGCTTGCATGTTGTTTCTTTGTCTTCTCATTTTGTCTTATTTATAGGATTTGCTGTCTCCTTTCCCTATGCTCCCTAGTAGTAATTCCTCTTGTTTCTGCCCTCTGCCCCCTGTTGTGGGGTTTGTCCAGTATTTCAAGTAGGCTTCCTGGTGGCAGGGTCTGGTGTCTGCTTTCCGGTGTGTGGCTCTGTGTCTTTTCTCTCTGATGTGCACGGCCTTGTCAGGTGGTATGTTTTAGGGTATCTGTGAGGTTAATATGGCTTTAGGTAGTCTGTGTGCTGATGGGTGGGTTTGTGTTTCTGTCTTGTTTGTAGTTTGGTGTGAGGTATCCAGCACTAGCAGTTGCAGGTAGTTGGGTGAACCTGGGTCTTAGACTCTGATAGAGGCCTCTGTGAGAATTCTCTACTGTCAGCCTCTACTGTGGCTGAGGACTCTCTAGTCATCTAGGATCCTGGACTCTGTGCTCCCTCCTCAGAACCTCTTACTTGACTTCTGCTTGAGGAATCCAGACTGTAGAGTTTGCTCATCCTGGTAATAAAGCGGATTATAAAAGACTATCCATGCCCCAGACTAACTGCAAAATGTTAAGTCAAATAAATAATGAATCAAGGAAACACATACATGCACAAGAAAGACAAAAACCAAGCCAAATAGAACATAAAACACTAGAACAACCTGGGAGAAGAACCCCAGAATGCAATCAGACAATCAAAGAGAAAACCAACAAAAAAGCAAAACAAAAAATAACCCCAAAAAATGAAAACAAAAAACAAACAAAAAACCCCCAGGGAAATTGTGAAAGCGAAGACCAAATATAACAGGGACCAAATAGAAACGAGGAGCAAATACAACAAAGAGCAAGAGAAAAACCAGACAGACTGAAAATCCCCAAAACAAAATTTGATAATTGTAATTAGAACTAAGATAAAGACAAAACCTAAAAAACCAAACCAGTGTGTCATCTGAAGAATAAAGCAAGGAAACAGAGCAGACCAATAATATCGATTAAAAGTATAATAAGTTAAAATAAAATAAAAAGGGATAGAACATAGAGCAACAGAAGAGTGTAGTATGATTGGAAATATAAAAAGAAAAAGAAAAAAATGCATTAAAGATAAAGAGGAAAAGAAGATAGGGGAGATAAACTCAGCACTACAAAAAATCTAGCTAGAAATAGAAATATATAAAAAAGCTAAAAATAAAAATAGAAGTAAAAATAGAAAAAAAAATATGTTATAAAATGTTAAGATCCCTTAGGACTAAGATTGTAATTAAAAAAAAAAAAAAAAGCTAGAACTGACCACAGAATGGATCAGATCAATAGAATTAATAATAATAATTATGTTTCCTTGGGGTCTCAGCTGTATGTGTCCTTGTACATGCCTTGAGCCTCAGGCCACATTTGCCTTCCCAAAAGGCCCCCTTCTGCCTCTGGGTTGGACTCTGTACCTGCTGTGAGTCGTATGGGGTCCACTTAGGCTCTGATCTGGCCCAATTCCTGTGTGTGCTCTTTCCCACAGTCCACAGCTGCCAGAGTTAGACCTTTTTCATTTCTGGGAACATTCATTGTCTACTCAGGTATTCCAAAGACATAGAGTCTACCTAGTTGATCATGGGGATTTAGTCTGCAGCGTGTATATCTGATGGAAAGATTTTAGAACCTCTTCCTTAGTCCCCCTGTCCCTGGTGTTCAGCTTTGGTTTTGCCCCTGCTTCTGCATGTGGTCTAACTGCCAGAGTCTGGTCCTGAGGCTTCCTTGGAGTTCTTTGGGTCTGCCTCAGTGAGAGTTTCCATTATTGTTCATCTGCAGATGGAGTTGTGTGGGGAGAGAGAGGCTTTGACAGTGGCTCCTCTCCCTGGGTGTGACTCAACAGTAGTGCCCTGCTTGGATCGTGGGAGCCCCGGGGGTGATGCCAAATGTGCAGGGATGCCAGTGGCCGTAGGTATAGGAAATCTGGCCTTGGTGTGGTTCTTTAATGGTGCCTGGTGCAAGGCGCCTGATGGGCAGCCCTCAGTGGCTTTTTGTATCACTCTGCGACCAGCAGAGCTTCCTTTATTGTTTGTCTGTAGGTGCCAGTGTGTGGGGAGAGGGAGGGTACAATAGTGGCTCCTTCCCTACATGTGAGTCAGCAGTAGCTCCCTGCATGTCACGGGAGCCCTGGTGGTGGTGGCGGCAGTGCCTATTGCAGAGGGAAGCCAGTGGGCTCAGGTGTAAAGAGAATGTCTCCAGAGCTGGCCCACTCTGTGGATTTCTGGCTCTCAGCCACAGGTACACCAGGCCAGGCCCGCCAGGGAGCTTTTTCTATCCCTTGTCAACTGCAGGAGCCAGGCCAAGAGGGGGCCTTCCTTTGTTGGTTGCAGGTACTGAAAGAGAGGTTACAACAGTGGCTCCCTCCCTGCACAATTGTGAGTCAGCAGGAGCGCCCTGCCACCATGGCCACCCAGCTTTCCACGGTAGGCATTTTCCGCCGCATATTTCTTCCCCCCGTCCCCTCAGTCCATCTTTCCACCGCCAACAATATTTCTCACCCTGAACCAGTTCTCTGGTTCCCATGTTCCAGGTCCCAGACCCACTGTACAGCTGTGAACCCACACCTCAGTCTGGGACATGCAGAGCCATGGTACAGACCCTCTGTGTGTTTCTCACTCTTTCCTGTCTGCCACAGATCAGCCACTTCACCCTTTTTTTGGACAGTCCCAAATGCCTCCCTTCTGACCCAATCAAATTCCTCAGTGGAGCAGGGGTTTCCCTGTCAGATAAGGGGGGTTTCCCTGAATTTGGCAATCTCTACTCTGTTTCAGCCCCTCCAGGGTGTAAGACCCGTCCCTTTCTTTTCTTCTCCTCCTCTTTCTCCTTTTTTCTCTCCCCTTTGTCACACCCAGTTATGCTGGGATCTTTGCAGTCCTTTCTGGTGTCCAAGTTCTTCTGCTAGTGTTCAGCTAGTTTTCTGTGGAAAGTATGGCATCTTTTGATATATTCCTGATGCATCTGTGGAGAGAGATGCATTCCATGTCCTTCTACTTCATCGCCATCTTTCAATCCCCAAATCATTTTTAATAGCTAAGTAGCGCCACAGCTTTTTGTTAAGTAATAGCTTATTTTTGGCATTTAGAATATTTAAATATCTTATTATAAACAGTGGTGGAACAAACAGTTGTTTTGCTAATTTTCTCATGCCTTTTTCTAGGATAAGTTTCTAAATATGGAATTATGGAGTCTAATATTTTGATGCATACTGCCAAATTGTTTTAAAAGGAAGATGATTACAAAGCTCTCTCGCACTAGTGGAATGTAAGAATATCTAGTCATACTCATCTCAACAATATTATTTCTATCCTACTTTTAAACTCTTCCAAGTTGATAGACAACATTTGTATTTTACTTTAATTTGTATATCTTTGATTACAAGTAGGATTGAATTTATTCATAAACACATGCATACACGCATATATATGCATATTTACCATTTATAAACCTCATACTTTATTCATTTTATAAGCATCTGTTAAGTTTATATGTATATATTTATACATATATATACCGTTTTCTTCATTTATTTTGTTACTATTTTGTACATATCTGTTGATTTTCACACTCAAGATGTTTATCTTTTTCTCAGAGATGTATAAATATCTATATATTTTTTTTCAAGATTTTTATACTATATTTGCAGCATATTACATTTTCTCAGTTGGTTGATCCATTTTAGTTTTGCATTATGGGTTTACCACACAGTGACACATTTTGATGCAGTGAAAGTTACATCTTCCTTTATTGTTTTCTTCAGATATTTATCCTGTGTGTGTATGTGAACATGTGTGTCTTTTACATCTTAAAAAGGATTTCATATTTCTGTTTCTCAAAGTTATAAGATAAGCTTTTTCCATATTTTTTCCAAATAAATTTCCAATTGTTCCATCAAATATCACTTACACAAAAATTCATTCTTTTCTTGATATGCCACTCTTAACACATAGCAATTTTGATATATATTTGCTTTTGGCATTGGATTTTCTATGCAGTTTCAGTGATCTGCTATTCTAATGCCAGGAAACTACTTTTATTAATGTAATTGTATGATGTATTATAATATGTGGTAAGTCCTCTGTATTTTTCTTTATTAAAGCTTTCAAAAATTGGTTCTTGTGATGCATTTCTTTTTATAGATAAAAAGGAGAATTTGTCTCCTTTTCATTGGGATTATCCTTGCATGTTAAAATTAGAGATTATTATTGTTCTTTTATTCCTATTTCCTTTTTTATCTTTCAAAAATGCTTCTCATTTTTCTTCTTATTCCCTACACATTGTTTGTCATGTTTATTCCTAAGCATTTAATCTTTGTGGTTGCAATTATGAATGAGATTTTTTGGTGTCATTAAATTTCTCTAACTGCTTATACAAAGGTAGGACAATTACTAGCTTTTATTAATATATGTGTAATTAATTAATTCTACTAGATTTTATTTTATTGCAAATAGATTATGAATTTCTATCCTATTTTTCTATGATCATTGCTTATTTTATTTTCTATTTGCTTGAGAACTCTCAGATCAATATTGAGTGGGCAAATATATCTCAATCTTCAAATTTAAGGGTAATGCCTCCTATGCTTCTCTAATAAGTTTTGCTTGGATCCCCAGATATATACTTTTTGTTATGATTTAGAACATCATTGTATTCCTGATTTACTAAAAAATTCAAATTAGAAATAGATGTTAAATCTTACCAAAATTATTTTCTACATTTCTAAGACCATCATACAGTCTCCATTTCTAAAATTATTTTTCTAAAAAAAGTTACATTTAAAAAAATGTTAACTTTTCTGATTTAGTGATGCATGTCTATGAGCGATTCCATTAACCAAATTCATAGGCAGTTACCAGAGCACGTTTGGCTATTTGCCTTACATGCTTGGCTAACACTTGAAAGAAATATTCATATCTGAAATGTAAGATAATGCAATGTGTTGTATTCATATCTGAAATGTAATGTGGCTAGTAAAACGGGCTAAGGTTCTGAGAATAGAGGTAGATTCTCTCCCTAGGGTGGAACAGGTAGTGTTAAAAGAATTGACCAGACTGAGAGAACAAAGGGATTGTAAATTTCAGTTGTGGCACACGTGTCAATGTTGGTTATAAATATCGGCAAGTCCTAAAATTAGGAAAAAAGGTCATATTTAATGGTGAGGAATTCAGACAAACAACTTCTGGGAGGTGGCTATGAGCTGCAGAGCCTGATTTTCTAGACTGATTGTTTAAGCACCAGGTCCGGTCCTAGAGCAAAGTAACACAAGAAGAAATACTCCTTAAAAGAGTAGGGGTAACTCAGAAGTGAATGACCTAAAACCAAAATATGGACAGAGCAGAAACCAAGCACCAAGCACCAAGAATGGATCCCAGGTGAAGGAGTAGACAATAGCACCTTTAGGGTCAGGCTGTCACTCAGGCATCAGGGAAGGACTCAGCAGGTAGCTCTGGGTCACTGCTGGTCACTGAAGATAATAAATACCAGTAAGGCCTCCCGGGCTAGCAGGGATATCATGCCTCTTAACATTTCCAGTCTTCAACTTGTTTTTCCCATGCAAACAAGTCTGAACTTGCAGAGACCAACAGCTCCAGTGAGGGGCAACCCACATGAGGTGGAAAATTGAGGCAGAAGAGTGACAGAAATAATCTAGTGAGTTCTTGCTTTCAAATTCACATTCAGACTGAGGCAAGGAATGGCTGCCTCTGTGTTGAGCATCCTGGAATCAGTGCAGGCACTACTTCAGAAAACCATTATCTTATTCATTGGTATGAAACACTGTGAGTAGAAAAATTCTACTTGTAATGGTTGGTGTTATTTTCATCTAACCTGTCATTAAAACCAGACAATTTCTATAAATTTTGGCCACTTGGCCTTGAACTATTAAAATGCTGATATATCTACCTGAGTAATTAAAACATAAACCACAAAGAACAGGTCTCTCTTTAAGAAAAATCCATTTTGGCAATATGGAGAATGCAGGATGGTGTTCAAAATGCAGTCATAGATACAGATGTACCTTATTTCAGATGTAGTAATATGAGTATCCACAATCATAAAACACATGCATTTCCCCCAAATATCCTTAAATTACAAAGTCACTTTACTATATTTAATATATAAGGCAATATTAGAGTGATTGTGTACCCACGGTTATTTGCACACATACAAGTAAGTAAGCCAGTAATTAAAAGGAACATAATACAGTAAGTCCCCTACATATGAAGGAGTTCTGTTCCGAGAGTGTATTCGTAAGTCCAAATTAAGTCCAACATAGTTAGTTTACGTACCCAACTAACAGAATCAGCTATACAGTACTGTACTATATGTTTATAATACTTTTCAAACAAATGATACATAAAAAGCAAACACAAAAAATAAAGAAAACATTGCTAATCTGACAGTACAGTACTTCAAAAAGTACAGTAGTGCAGTACAGCAACTGGCATACAGGGGCAGGCAAGAAGAGTTACTTACTGACTGGAGGAGGGAGAGGAGGTGGGAGACAGGAGAGCTGAAGGATCCTCAGCAACAGGAGACAGAGGTGAGGTGTAATTTCATTCACTCCTGACGCTGATGGCACCAGATTCCTTGCTGGAACCAGATGCATGTTCACATCTTTGAAAGTTCACAAATTGAATGTTCGTATGTAGGGGACTTACTGTAGTACTTAGTCGAGGAGCTTGACTCTTAGAGAGAAGGACCCTCTGCCCCCACGCCTCCATCTATCACACAGCCTTCTTTTCCCCTGTCCCATGCAACAGAGATCACCACTAAGGGGTTTTTGCTGGGATCCATGTGTTGGGATTGAAGTCCAGGAAGAGGTTTCTTAAAAGAAAGAAACCTTTAATATGTTAACTGTATTTACCCTACATCTTAAAGTTCTTATCCTCTTAGAGCAGCTCAACTCAATAATAAGATTCTAGTCTTAAACCAGAAGTGGGAATTTAGCCAATATCCTTTGATGAATTGGTTAGTTACAAGAATTTAACCACCTGTTTATAGGGGGTGGCCAGGTGTTCAAGCTGCATGCTGATTGCTTTTTTGTGTGTGTTTTGTGATTTTAAACTATATTTAATGGGTTATTTGAAAGGGAGATTTGTTTATTTATTTATTTATTTATTTATTTATTTATTTATTTTGATGTGGATTATTTTTAAAGTCTTTATTGAATTTCTTACAATATTGCTTCTGTTTTATGTTTTGGTTTTTTTTGTTTTTTGTTTTTGGCCACGAGGCATGCAGCATCTTAGCTTCCCAACCAGGGATTGAACCTGCACCCCTTGCATTGGGAGGCAAAGTCTTAACCACTGGACAGCCAGGGAAGTCCCCGAATGGGAGATTTTGCCATCCAGGAGAATAGCCCAGAAAACTGCCTAGGTCACTTATGCTGCCAACGAGCTGCAAAAATAGTGAAGTGGAAATGACCCAGAAAATCCAGCTAAGGCATCTTCCCCTGAAGTCTAATCCTCTGATAATGATATTTTAAAAAGCAACTTCTGTGTCTTCCCTGAGATCACAAACTTCTCTCCTATATTTGAAATGAAACAGATATTCAATTGATTTGTTGAGAAAACACGTCTCCTTTATTTCTTTCATATATGGACAGATGCATATCCCACCACTCACATATAATATAGCATTGATAGCACACAAATACAGGGTCTTGCATTATGATTTTTTTCATCAAATATTTTGTATCCTTACTTATTGTGCTTGCCATTAATATTATTTTAAAAATGCAAAATTATGTAGTATACTATTTAAAAAACATGACTGTGTAAACATAATTTATTTTTCTGATGAACATTTAAGCTTTCTCTAATGATGAAATGTAAATCATGCCTTCAAAAATGTCTTCATAAATATATGTTCTCCATTTCTTTTTGAATATTTACCTGCAAAGGGGGAGCCCTTTTTGAATATCTTTATTCATCCCCACCTAGCTCTCTTCTGCATTTTCCTAAACATTTCCTTCAAATATATCCATGACTCTTTAAAGCATGTAACATGTAATTTAGACTCAAAAGCAAATAAACCTTTATTCACATCTCTTATTATCTCCTTAGGAAATACATGCATGAAAAAATTTAAATTATTAATATATTTTAACAAAGTGTTTTCCAGAAAAAATTTATAATTTTTTATTTTCCTTAGCTGCATTGGAGAGTGTCATTCTGTTTGCCTGTTTGCTTGGACAGAAAAGCTGCCTTTTTGTTTAATTTGCAATTCATTAATTTGCAATTCATTAATTACTTATAATAAATATTTTTATATGTTTCTCTGCTCTTTCAGTCTATTTTATGAGTATTTTGTTCATGATTTTTTTGTCTATGTATCTTCTTGGCATTTGTTTTCTCTCTATGACTTGTAAGGTTCTTTACATAGTTATAGTATAAACCTTTGCCATAGTTTATACATGGAAATTCTGTGTTACTAGGCACATAAATATAGGATATTTTCAAAACTTTCAGTAGACCTGTACTTTTGTAAATTGAATATGATTGTCCTTATGTGATTTAACAGCTTTTGGTTTGAATCCTCATATGATATACCTGCTTCCTATGAAGACCAGCTGCTGTGCCCAGGGGAACTGAAGTCGTCTTCGGACAGAACAGGACCCATCAGCATTCCAAACCTTTGGTCCTGTAGAGCTAGTTCAGCTGAGTTATGTTAAGGGGAGGCAGAGTTTAAGCATCTTATCTACCAGAATTCTGCTTCCTGGGACCAGACAATTGCCTACATCTTTCATTTCCTTCATAATAAACACTCAATGTAACAAATACGTTTAGAAGGCTTAAAATATAATAAAACAAAAACCCTCATACCGAACACATATCACATCACCTGGTAATAAAAATATTATCAATGCCTTTGAAATCCTCTGGATGCCCTATACTAACCTCACTTTTGAATTTTTTAATTTCAACTTTATTGAGATGTAGTTACATACAATAAAATGCACACATTTTAAGTGTACAGTTTGATATCCTTCAAGTATATATGTCTATAATCTAGGTGTATATAGATCATGTTCATTACCTCCAAAATGTTCCCCTGTGCTCTTTTGCAATCAATAGCCATTCTCCTAACCCCATGCCCCAAATAACTAATATAAGCTATCACTAAAGATCAGTCTCGAATGGTCTAGAATTTCATATAAATAAAATGTATATTATATATGTACCTGATGCCTCTGGCTTTTTTTGCATGGCAATACTTTTGAGATTTATCTATGTTGTGGCATGTGCATGTAGGAAGCTACTTTTTAGTTCTGAGTAGTTTACCACAGTTTGCATACCGACTCTCCTGTTGAGGGACAGTTGAGTTGCTTCTATTATATTGTCATTAACATAGCTACTGTAAATATTGGCGTACAAGTATGGGCATATGCTTTGTGTGGACATATGCTATTATTTCTCTTGGATATATATACGTAGATGAGAAATTGTTGGGTTGTATGTAAAAATCATTGTATGTAGGTCTGAGTTTTTCTTAACATTTCCAAAGTGTTTGCACTATGTTGAATTCATACCAGAAATGTGTGGATGGTTCAGTTAATCCATATCTACTAGGTAGGTTTGGTTTAGGTTAGTGGTTTCATTTTTCTTTGTTTGTTTAGTTTTAATTTTAGCAGCTGTGATTTTAATATGTATTCCTTGAGGACAAATGCTGCTGTGCATCTTTTCTTCTGCTTAGAGGTCATCCCTGTATCTTCTTTATAATGTGTCTGTTGACATTTTTTTTGTCATTTTTATTTTCAAATTAGGTTGTCTTTTAATTGTCAAGTTAAAAGTGTCCTTCATATATTTTGAATACAAGAATTTTGTGTATATAAGTGATATATCATTCCTATAATATATATATTTCTAATATACATTTATATATTAAATATTTATATTAAAATAGATCTATCAATATATTAATTATATTTATGTATTAGAAGTATTTTTACCTGAGTGTCATGCCTTTCTATTTTCTTAATAATGTCATTTTTGTCAAATTTATTACAGTATAATTTGTATACAATAAACAGCATCCACTTAAAGTACACATGTGATGAGGTTTAAAGATGCACACAACAATAAATACACAGAAAGGACCCTTCCATCACCCCCAAAAGTTTTCTCTTCCCCTTTGCAGTCCATCCTTACCTCCACCCCTGGTTGATCTCAGACAACTGTGGATCTGCCTTCTGCCAAGATAGGTTAGTTTGCATTTTCTAGATTTGATATACATGGAAACATACAATGTTTATATCTGACGGTTTTCACTCAACAGCATAATTCATCCATGGAGATTTATCCAGTTGTTACATGTTTTAGTAGCTTATTACATTTTATTGTGAAATAGTACTCCATTGCATAGATATGCTACATTGTGTTTATCCATCCTCTTGTTGATGGGCATTTGGATTGCATCTGGTTTTGTTTATTGTGAATAAAGTTGTTATGAATGCATGTGAACGAGTTTTTGTGTGGGCATCTATTTTCATTCTACCAGGGTAAATATCTAGGAATGGAATGGCTGGTTCACGTGGTTGTTTACGTTTAACCCAGAAACTGCCTAATGATTTTCTAACAACTGTGTCATTTTACACTCCTACCAGCAATAAATGTAAAAATTTAAGTTGTCCCTTATCTCACCAGCATTTGGCATTATCAGCCCTTTTAATTTTAGCATGTTAATGTGTAGACTGTGACATCTTATTATGGTTTTAATGTGCTTTTCCCTGATGACTGAAATTGCTAAGCATCTTTTCATATGCTTATATGCCATATCTAAAACTTTTTGGTGATGTGTCTTTTCAAGAGTTTGCCCAATTTATAGCGTCAATTGTGTTCTCATTTTGGGTTTGTAAGTTTTTCTCTTTATTTTGGTCAAAATTCTTTATCAGATATATTTTTTGCCAGTATTTGCTTCTATTCTATGGCTTACTTTTTAGTTTTTCAAGTGATGTCTTTCAAAGAGGAAAAGTTTTTAATTTAAATGTAGTCCCTCTTACCTTTTTCTTTTATGGTTAATGCTGTTGATGTCGTATACAGGCTGTAAAAATTTTGTCTTATGTTTATATCTAGAAGTTTTATAATTTTAGTTTTTACATTGTGTCCTATGTTTCATTTTGAGGTCATTTCTGTATAAAAGATTCAAATTTTTCCACATGGATATCAACTGTTCCAGCACCATTTGCTTAAAAACAACAGTAAAACTTTCATTTCCTCTATTTACCTAGGTACATCTTATGAGAATCAGTTGACCATGTATGTTTAGATCTATTTCTGGACTCCCCATTCTGTCCATTGATCTATATGTCTATACTTTTGCTAATACCATACTTTCATGATTACTTTATAACGAGTTTATCATTAAATGCTTTATAGTTTCTTGATGCCACTGTCAGTAGTATTACTTACATTGCATTTATAATTATTGTTGCTAGTACATAAAATACAATTGATTTTTGTATATAGATTTGGTATCTTAACCACTCAGATAAATTCATTATTAGTTCTAGTAATTTTTTTTGTAGATTTCTCAGGATTTTCTAATTATTTATTTATTTATGTATGTATGGCTGTAGTGGGCCTTTGTTGCTGTGCATGGGCTTTCTATAGGTGGGGGCTACTCTTTGATGTGGTGTGTGGGCTTCTCATTGCAGTGGCTTCTCTTGTTGTGGAGCATAGGCTCTAGGCGTGCGGGCTCAGTAGTTTTGGTGCACGGGTTCAGTAGTTGTGGCACATGGGCTCAGTTGTTCTGGGACATGTGGGATCTTCCTAGACCAGGGATTGAACCCGTGTCCCTTGCATTGGCAGGCAGATTTTTAACCACTGTGCCACCAGGGAAGTCCTCTCAGGATTTTCTATATTCATGATTTTATTTTCTGCAAATAAGACAGTTTAAAATTTTCCAATTTGTGCACCTTTTAATTTTTTCTTGACTTATTACACTTGTTTAGTTCTCTATAAATATTGTTAAATAGAAGTGGTAAGACTTGGTTAGATTTTCATCATTACCTTTCATTAAGTTGAGAAAGTTCCCCTTTTATTTCTAGCTTATTGACAGATTTTATCATGAGTGGATGTTAAAATTTATCAAATGCTTTCTCTGCATCTATTGATATGATCATATTTTCTCTCTTCTTTCTTTTGTAAATCATTGCTGCTAATGATAAGCACTCTTCTAATTTGTTATTTTTATCATATTCTTGGACCTTTATGTTTTCATCATGAATTTTTTTTATATTTCCATAGACAATATATTGTGAGTATGTGTATGTGATTTTATATTATCGGTATCAAACCATAGTTACTTTGATGAAGTTTGTTGTCTCACTCAACAATGTATTTTAAGATCCATCTCTATTTATATGTGATGCTATGGCTTATTTATTGTCACTGATATGTACCATTCACTTATGTAAATATTACACATTTAAACAAACAAAATACCCCTTCAGTTTTAGAAGACAATGCCAACTTCTTTCCAAAGCAGTTACACAAATTTACATTTACACAAAAGTATAAGACTGCTGGATGTTCCCTGTGCATAAAACCTTCCAGCAGGATCTGCCTTTTTAAACTGTTCTCAATGTGGTCCATGCACATTGGCATCCCTTTGTGGTTTTATTTGTTGGTAAAAAAAGCATTAACATTTCTTGGGTACATTTTTTGCATACTCTTGATTCTTGTTTCTCTTTGAAATACCTATTCATATTTGTTTAATGTAGACTCTAGTGGCATTAAGTTTTATGGATTAATTTGGAGAAAACTATATTTTTAAAATATTGACCTATTAAAAATCCTTTACTTTTGCCTTCCTTAATGCCATCAAATAAAGATTTATCATTTTCTCCTGTATCTTTGTTGTTAGATTTATCCCAAAGTTGTTAAGTTGTTTAATATTTTGGCAATGCAACTAGTATGTTAAAATTATACTTTGTAATTCTGTATCGCTGGTGTCAAATAATTCACTTTCTTTTTTATTTTGGTCTTATACCTAGAAGCCTAGCTATACTTTTAAAATTATTCATTTTAATAAATTGACTGTGGATTCCCATGCTTCTTTTATGTAGTTATTCTCCTTTATGACCAGTATTTATTTGCTTTTTCCCCCCTACTTTATGGGTTAAGACTTCCAATTAAATTTTGAATAGAAGTGGTAATTGTCAACATCATTTTGTTTGTTTCTGATTTTTTAAAAAAAGTGCTTCTAAGCACTTACTGTAGAGTCTGATGGGGTTTTGGTAGATACTTTCATCAGGATAAGAGTTTCCTTCTACTTTAATTCTGTAGAGTTTTACTATTATTATTTTAAATAGAAGCTAAACTTTATCAAATTTTTCCTTTCTATTGAAGAGATTGTAAAAATTTTCCCCTTTAATCTGTCCATGTGGGAAACTATTAAAATATTTTCTAAAATTAACCAATGTTAAATTTGCTTCTCCACACAACAAATAGTCATTAAATCCTACTTTGTGCCAGGTATTTTGCTTGGATTTGGAGATAAGTATATAACAATGAAGAAAGAAAGAGGAATAACTAAAGCCTTCATTATATTTTTAAAAGGCAAATAAATATATAACATGACATGTGGCAATAAGTGTTTTAAATACCAATAAAACAAGATAGAGATTGGTAGGTGCTTGTCTTCGTTTGTAAGGCTGGTATAACAAAATACCAGCCTGGTAGCTTATAAACAACAGAATTTTATTTCTCACAGTTCTGGAGGCTGAGAAGTTCAAGCTCAAGGTGACAGCATAATGAGGGCTTTCTTCCTGGTTCATAGCTGGTGCCTTCTTGCTATGTCCTCAAAGGGTGGAAGGGGCTAACAAGCTCTATCTCTTCTCTAAGGCACTAATCCATTCATAAGGGCTCCACCCTCATAACTTAAGCATCTCCCAAATATCCCACCTCCTAATATCATCATCTTTGCAAGTTGAGATGGCAACGTATGAATTTGGAGGGGACACAAGCATTCAGACCATAGCATTTCACCCTCACTCCCCATCTCAAAGAAGATGTTTAAGAATGTCCTATCTTTTGGGAGGGGGCGGGGGGTGAAGGGGAAGCTGAGACAAAGCGAGAGAGTAGCACAGACATATATATACTACCAACTGTAAAATAGATAGTTAGTGGGAATTTGCTGTATAGCAAAGGGAGTCCAACTTGAGGATGGAGGATGCCTTAGAGGACTGGGGCGGGGAGGGTGAGGGGGAGTCGAGGGAGGGGAGCCGGGGAAGAGAGGGAATGCGGGGATATGTGTATAGAAACAGATGATTGAACTTGGTGTACCCCCCAGAAAATAATAAATAAATAAATAAAATTAAAAAAAAAAAAGAATGTCCTATCTGATAAAAAAAAAAAGACATTTAAGTAGAGACTAGAAGGGAGAAAGAAAAGAAACTATGTGGATACATGCAGGAAGAGCTTTCCAGGCAAAGGAAATGGCAAGTGCAAAGGCCCTGCAGCAGAACCACAGAGAACTAGCTGGTCAATGTGACTGGGGAGCAGCAAGCAGCAGAATGAGGAGTAGTAAATAGTCAAAGAGGCAGCAGCACGTCAGATTATGTAGGTTCCAAGTAATCAGATGCTTCTTAATGGGGTCTTGATGAACATGGTCAGACCTCGACTTTTATTCTGAAGAAGATAATACCCTGGAGATTTTGAGCATGACTTCCTTTTAAATAGAATACTCTAGGCACTTCCCTGGTGGTACAGTGGTTAAGACTTCACCTTCCAATGCAGGGGGTGCAAGTTCAATCCCTGGTCGGGGAACCAGCATCTCACATGCCTCTCAGCCAAAAATCCAAAACATAAAACAGAAGCAATATTGTAACAAATTCAATAAAGACTTTAAAAATGGTCCACATCAAAAGAAAATCTTTAAAAACAATAAAAAAATAAATAGAATACTCCAGCTCCTTTGTGGATGATAGAGAGAAAGCAAGAGGCAAAGTTCAAAGCAAGCAGGCAGTTGCAAAACTGATGCAAAACTCCAGATGAGAGAGAATGGTGGTTTGAGTGAGTAAAAAAGGTTATGATTCTGTACATATACTGAATATACACAATGAGAGCAAATACTATTATTTATAACACGATTTGCCAGGCACTCTAAGGGATGTACAATATGAACTTGTTTTATTCACTCATAAGAACCTCAGAAGATAACTACTGTTATTCCATTTCACACAAAGAAACTGAGGTACAGAGAGGTGAAATACCTGGTTATCAGGGATAGATTGGAAGCCCGGACACAACGAAGTCTACCTCTAAAGATGGCACCAGGAAGGTGTCCAAGGCTGCCAAGAGAAAGGGCAGGGGGCATCCTTGACACACGGTAACTCAGTAGAGGGAGGTTCACAGGTTGCTTGAGACCCCACTGGCGAGTTTCAGAGGCACTTTAATTGTCTGTGACTCTAGGACGTGTTGCTTAGGATAGAAATTGCTGTTCTTGGAAAGGATACAAGAAAATCCCCTTATTAAAGCTAGTGCAGGAGGAGACTTATATAACTTATTTTTTTTTTGTTACTGTTACTACTACATTTTAAAAGGGATACCTAGTTTCCCTGAGTTGGAGAGCCACACAGTGAACTTTTATGTTAACAGACAAAAGGACAAGGAAGTGGTGGGTCTGAGATTCTTGTTGCAGTTGCCTATCCTGCTTACACTGAATGGCCGTTCCTTAATACTCAAGAGCTGAATTGGAATTTTCTTGGTTGAACAGTAGAAAAGTCCTTTCTTCTTGTTTTTTTTTTTTTTTTTTTTAATAAAGCTCTGTGCCTTGTTAGTGTGATGGCACAGAAGACCAAGTTATTATTCCTTGCAGAAAACTGTCAATCATACGCCTCTGAGAGTCCCTCAGCATCCTAGCTGCTTACACATGCTTGGTCATTTCCATCATTTCCCAAGGGTGAATTCCTCCAAGCCCCTTAGGTACTTTTTGTTCATCTCAGATATATCTTTTGTTAGTTTTTAAACAATTGGTTTTCAAAATGCTTAGGAAACCAAAGTTTAGGAGAGAATAAGAGAGCAAAGGAAATAGAGAAGAAAATATTGCATGTATATGAAATTATATGTATATAAAATTAATGCACATGTGAATGAAAATATTATATATGCATACAAAACATATATACCCATATTTTCATATATGTATACATATAAATATGTACATATGCCATATATAAGTATACTATGTAAGTATACTATGTATCCATATATTTACATAATGTAATATAATTGCATTATGTGATGATGTATATCTATTATACATATAATTATATACAGTATTATATATTTGTAAGCAACTATATGTAATCTAGCATATGATGCAATATATAACATATATGAAAGTTGAGCATTTTTTGAAGACCTGAAAAACATATATTAGATAGCCACATCTCTGAATCTTGGTGTATAATTATGATCTGTGGAACTTAGATCTGGTTGGTAGCCTGGAAAATCATGTCTAAATGGTCTGAAAGGACTAGGTCAGAATGTGGAACAGACAAACAGGCATTAGGGCATCAGATTAACAAATTTATAAATATTTACAGAACACCTGTTATAGGTAGAGAACTATGTTATGAGGTGTGAGGGGTAAATAGTGTTACATAAATGGCCCCTGATTTGTAGGAGTTTACAGAAAGATTAGCAAGACACGGTACCCATATACAGTGGGAGATCAAGGCAATCTAACACACATTCCATAAGAATGATCTAGGCAATAAGATATTATTTTAGAGGAAGGAAAAATGACTTTTGACCAAAAGATCAAGGAGGACTTTAAAGAACAGCTAAGATTTGAACTTGAATATGAATACTATATATATATATTTTTTTTGCATGAAAATTCCTTTATTTTTAAAAATTTTTTGTTGAAGTATTGTTAAGTTACCGTGTTGTGTTGATTTCTGGAGTACAGCAATATGATTTTGTTATTCTGAAATATTCAGAATATTTCATATTCTTTTCTATTATAGTTTATTATAAGATATTGAATATAGTCCCCTGTGCTATATAGTAGGACCTTATTGTTTATTTTATATATAATAGTGTGCATCTGCGAATCTCAAACTTCTAATTTATCCCTCCCTTCACCCTCCCCCTTTGATAACTGTAAGTTTGTTTTCTATGTCTATGAGTCTGTTTCTGTTTTGTAGAGAAGTTCACTTGTGTCATCTTTCAGATTCCACATATAAGTGATATCATATGATATTTATCTTTCCCCGTCTGACTTACATGGTCATATTTTATACAATATTTATAGATAGGAATGAGGATGCATGCTTGTTTAGATCTGCATCAGTTCTCTACCCTTATCTTGCAAATATATCTACTTATGGTTCCCCCATACATTCTGGCCCACAGCAATTCCTCAAAAACTATCAAGGAGATCCAGAATCCCAATCTCAGTTTACTTGCTCCAGGGACTTGGAATCAACTGTTAACTGAAAAAAAAATCTTATGGGCTGAGTATATATAGGCCAAGACTACTAACTTGGTTTTTCCTCTGCATCTTCACTATACTAGGTACATACTAGATACTCCACAAATATTTGGTTAATGCAAGAATAGTTTCCTATTTAAATTTAATTCTTTTGAACTCCACTCCCCATCTCCCAGCAAACCAAAGTTTGCCCTATTATGCTAAACACAGAACTGGATATATTAGATTTATTTCCCATTGACCAAAAACCTGCTAGAAATAGTCTTTTATTAAATTCCTACCTATTTAACAGGTATGGGTACCACACTTAGCTTAAGTGTCACCTCCCTCATCCAGGGTCTGCCATGAATGGCCAAATTACCATGAGGATAGGGCTGCTGCCTGTCTTCAGTTTGAATATTCCTTGCCAAGCAGGCTTGCCTTCTTTGGTGCTCTGTGTAGTGATTTTTCACTGCCATCCTTAATTCTAAGCCTGTCTGATATCAAGGACAGCTTGAAACATGCCTAAACTGCTAAATATTGTACAATGGCTGTCTGACACACATTTTAGGACAGCTTCTGTTCTGGCTTAGTTTTTCAAATATGTTATTGAGTCATAATTTTTCCCTTCTGGACCATTCCAGAAAGAAGTAATGGTTTGAGCGAGGCAAAGAGGCATGAAAATTCTGAAAGTGTTCTGAGCAAGGTGAGTGGGTGGGGCAATTTAAATAGAGCAACAGTCCTCAACCCAGTGAGAATAGACATCCATTTTTTAATGATAAATATTTGTAATATCGTCTTTATTATCCTGAAGTGAGAAGCAAAGGTGATATAACATCCTACACAGTTTCAAAATATCAACATTATACCCTAACTGTAACATAAAGCAGAAGCATATTAAACAGGTGATAGAAGTGTAAATGGTCAGACACAGTTCATTGAGTACAAGCTGTCTTAAGTAGCCTTGTCTCTATTTTCTCTCCTCCAACTTTTTATTCCCAAGATGTTTTGTTTATTGACTCTTGTGTTCCTTTTAAGGCCTTATTCCAAATCATTATGGAGCACCAAGTAGGCACCAGGCACTATGCTAAGCAATAACATAGGTATTAACCACCTCCACAAGCACCCCCTCAGCCCCATGGCAGATGGGAAAACCAACAAATTAACCAAATGTTCCTAAGCCTAATTATTAGGATGCAATGGAACAAAGATTCAAAAGCAAATCTGCCTGTTACTTCTGCTACAGCAAGCAGGATTGCTGTTGTGCATTGGGTTGGTGTAGTCATTTGAAGGGAGCCTGGTGGGGAAGGTCAGGGGACAGAGTCGGTGTTCTGTTTTTTCTCTAGGTGCTGGTTACATGGTTATGCTCAATGTATGAAACTTGGGGGAGCTTTACGATTATCATATGTGCTATGCACACTTTTCTCTATGTTATGTTATTCTTCAGTGAAACCTTGGGGGTGGGGGAAGCAGAACTATCTGAATCCAAAACAGTTTCTTTTGCCTGAAGTCAGACTCTCAATAAATCCATGCTCCAAATATCAGATCCTCTTCTCAGTATGCTCTTTTGTTATTTTATTAGCACTGGTCTGTCTTTCAAAGGTAGCTCTTTAGAGCCTTCTTTATTGAGAAACCTGAATTCCTTTGCAGAGATGGGGTAAGAGGAGATTTTTGAGTTATCAATCCAAATATGAGCTATACATGAGTTCCATTCAAATCTACCAAAACTCAATCTCCCATTTCCATTAAAGTTTCTATAATGAGAGTTCTGGAAAAGAACTAAAGTTCAGGCCAGTGGAAATCACCAAATGAGGAAGCGAGTAGCCAGAAAATGAGTTTTGTGTGGGAAACTGAAACTTGTCCTCCACCTGCAAAACAGTGGAGATTGCTTACTGGTGGCCCAGTCTTAGGACTAAGATGACCCTCAAGAATTAGGGCACTGAATTTCACTTGAATGATGTTGAAAACCTAAACAATAAAGAAGTTACAGTCAATATGCATGTAATTAAACTCAATTATAAGTTGTCAGAAAAGAGAGAGAAAAAAAAAGATAAAAGAACTAAAACGCTGTCTGGCATACTGCTCTACCTCAAGCATGGAAACAGCCAAATCTGAAGTGCTCAGTGATCACTCAGAACAGGCTAATGACTTAAAGATTTCCCAGCTACTGAAAAAGAGAAACATCTTTGACTAGGCAACTGTATCAGTTTGCTTCTTCATCATAGAAGAGCTTAACAAATTAAAAGAGGATCAAAAAGAAAAGTTGTTTACAAAGTTGTATTCAAATATCAGGTATCCCTTTTATATTTTATAAGCCATTAAAAGGTTTTCCAAGGATAAATTTAAATATTGTAATTGGGAAATATATTCTAATTTAAATATTCTAATTGTCACACGTTTACTTTACAACACAATGTCCATGTATGATTTAACTTTATTTCTTAGCCTTATAATCAAAAGCAACTGATATTGCCAGATGAAATAAAAATTTATGACTTATACAAAAAGGACAGAAGACTGTAATGAACTATTTTTTTAAAAACCTGGTGTTCACCAAGCACAAAGCTAGATATTTTGGTGGCAAGGTGGTTTTATGTTTTTTTGTTTGTTTGTTTTTTGTTTCTTTTTTTGTGCCGGTCACTATGATGAAGAATTTGTTGCATTATTTCCTTTAAGCCATACTGCAATCCTGTGAGGTAGAGATTATATTTTGCTTTAAAAATAAAGATAGTGAGGCATATAGAAGGTAACCTGTCTGCTAAAGTTGCTGATTCTACAACTCACAATCAAAGAGATTTGATTTTGTTCCAGCGAAACTCCTGAGTTGAAAGCATTGTAGGAGACAAAGATATGTGTGTAAAACTTCAAAAAGTTCTAAATATTATTCTCATAAGGAGAGAACAGAAGAGAGAGAAAAAAACATTTGAAGACATAATAGAAGAAAATGCTCCTGACCTGAAAGATGGCATGTTGCCAACCATGTCTTGAGTACATTAATAGTAGTTTGCTACAGTAAGTTTACCTCTTTAAACTTTAACTATTTTTCCTGTTGGGATTGAATGATGTGTGTTTCAATGCTTCTTCTCACAGGAGTAGATTGCTTTATGTGTTTGGGGATTCATAATCATCTTTACATATTTATAAATAAGAGTCTACCTGATCAGTCTTGGTAGAAGGAGTACCTTTTCTCCAGCCCCCAGGTTCTGACCTTATGACACCACTGCTTATCACCTTGAAATTATTCTGAGCTCTAATGGGAAAAAAAAAAAATTTAGAGATCCTCTTCTTCACGTGCATGTGTGTGTAATTTTCTCAGCTTCATTGCATTTTATCCTCTTTTAATCTCTTTCCATCAGCTTTACACCTTTTACAAATGCTACAATGATCTTGTGGGCTAAGGGCACCCCTACCAGCTTTCCTGTTCTGCTATGGATTATTTATTAGTTCATTTGTTCAAATTCCCAATTATTTAATTGAAGTATATACATATAGGAAATGTTACATATTATAAGGATATAACTTGATTTTTTTTAGAAAGAGTGTACTTGTCTAATCAGCTCTCAGATCAAGAAGCAGATACCTATTAAATATCTCAGAAACCCACCTTCTGTGACTTTCCCATCACTAAGCTCCCTCCCCAAAACAATCTACTACCCTGACCTCTAACATCATGTTAGCTTTGCCTGTTTCTGTTAGTTTTGTGACTGACTTCTTTTATTCAATCTTGTGTTTGGAAATTTGCTTATGCTTTTGCAAGCATTTGTACTATATTTATGCTCATTTTTGTATGTAATATCATGATGTAAATATTACCCAATTTATCTATGCTTTATATTGCTGCTGGACATTTGGATAGCATTGTTTTGAATTATTATAAATAGGGCTGATATGAACTTACTGTGAATATATGCATGCATTTTTATTAGGCGTATAACTAGGAGTGGAATTGCTGTGTTTGATTTCTTTTACTATTCAGTATATGTTGTCATTTCAATAGATTTTCAAACAGATGAAAATAAGTGCATTGGATCAGTCTGCCATCTTTTACTTGAAAGACAAATTTTGACTGACAGAATCATTTACAATCCAAAATTAATGATATTGTTTACTCTTTTTTGAATTTATATAAACCAGAATGAGGAAACTTTGAGTTCAAAACTATTAAAAAAATTTGTAAATGCTGAATATTCCTGTTTATTCCTTCCTAATACTTCAACGTACATTTAGCTTATAACATTATTTAAGAAAGACATACAGAAAATATCCATCATTAAACTTATTTTTCTAAAAGCCCAATATTATCAGCTCTGTAAGGCTGCAATTGAAAACAAAAATAAAAAGAAAGAAAAAAGAATTCCATAGCCAATTTTTTTTTGCTTCCTGTTTTGATTTGCATTTGTTCAATTATGCATCTCTGAATGAACCTAGTCCCTCATCCACTAACCTTCTTCTGAACTTAAATGATTTGTATGTGGTCTAATCATATTTCTGGTCCCAAGGCACTCCAGAGTCTAAGTGTGCATACCTGTCTCTCATTTCCATACATTGTATCTCAGAGATAACCAAATGCATGGCCAACTTCCCTAATTAGATTCTGCAGGTCCTAGAGACCTCCTAGCAGTAGCCTCTCTACCCTTCATTCTTACAGTTTTTTTTTTTTTTTCTCTCTCTCTCCCTGAAGTATCCTCTCTTTCAATTTCCCCTTTCCCTAAGGAGGCTGCTTCAACATTTGTTTATATATCAAAATAATTGAAAGCTAAATTAATTCTCAGCTTCAACTTCTCAAGCTTCTTGTCAATTGTTGTAGCTGTTTTTCCCCCTTCAGAATCTGGACTTTGGCAACTAGTAAAGGCTTTGAAAACAGAAAGCACACAATAGATATTGATTGATCAGTTAATAGACTATCTCCTTCAAGCCTGGAGTCTATGATTTTATGATTGATTGACTTGCTAGATTTTTTTTTCCTCATGGGTTCTCAAAACCTGATTATTAAATTACCAAGAGAGCCGCCAACCATGTTTGTAAATCCCACACTCTTAATCTCTCTGTTCCTTTTGTAAAAGAGGCTTAATGAAAAAAAACAAAAATAAAACAAAACTATCTTAAACCCCTGGACTGTGAGTTCTTTAATGACAGATAAATATATTTTGTATCTCTTTATGTGCTAAATTCTCAGTATATTGGCCAAGACATAGTAGAATCTCAAGATAGACCTCTCTTACTATCATTTAGGGGAAAATGTGGTTGGGAAGTGTGTCAGGCAGCTTCTGTGTTTATTCCCAATGATCTCTACCTCCTGATAGTCATACTTTTGTAATGCCCCCCCCCCCTTGAGGATGGGCTAGTCTAGTGACTTGCTACAAAGTAATATAATGTAGCAAAGGTGATGGGATGTTGCCTTAGTGGTTGGTTATAAGAGATTTCAACCTCCACATTTCTAGCAGATTCTCTTGATTGACTGTGTCCCAGGATGGCTTTGATTAAAAAAAAAATGTCATCTTGAGAAGGCAAGAAATTAGGGCAACCTCATCAGGCCAACAGTCCTTGAAAAACTGAATTCTGTCAAAACTACATCAGCTTGGAAATGGATCCTTCCCCAGTTGTGCCATCAGATGAGATTCCAGCCCTGACTGTGACTTTAATATGGCCTCCTAGAGACCCTGAAAATGGACCCAATTAAGCCACACCCTGACCCTGATTCACAGAAACTATAAGATAATAAACCTGTATTAATTTAAGCCCGTTTGTTATAGTTTGTCATGTAGCAATAAATAATTTATATAGGAAGGTCACATCTGTGGAGTTGGACTGCCAACTCTATATTGGAGGGACCTGATGCAAAGGACCTCATCTGGTCTTAACAACCTTTTTGCAAGGTATGTTGTTGGTTGGTATATAGCAATGATGCTAAATTGCAAAGTTAGAGAAAAAAAAAGTTCAGAGAATTTAACCCAACCCGTCCAAGATCACACAGAGCCAAGATTCCAAAACCCAGGCTAGATCTTGTGAAGAATGGGAATGGGATGAAAAAAAGAAAAGGCTAGATATGAATCTTGGTTTTATGAGTCAGGAATGAGATAGGGGACTGAGCTTTAAGTAGAGTGGGTGTTGGTGGCCCCAAAATACGAGAGAAAGTGACACAAAGTAAGGAAGAACTAAGTCATCATCTATATAAATAAAACTCTAGGGTAGGTAGAAAATTAGCTTAAATTATCTTGAATTGGGTAAGAATCAGTTGACAAATGAAGTTACAAACAGGATACTTCAAAAAAGAGCCATGGAGATGATGCCCATATTTTATTAGAAAAGGCTAATGTGGGAAATGTTTTTGGTAGTCATCTGAGACACACAGCAAATTTTTCCAGGAAAGCCATGCTTTGCATTGTTACCAGATTCGAAGGCTAGCTAGAAATATGTATAACAATAATGCAGCTGAAACACCACACATTTGTAATGAAGTACAGAATGCTAGACTCTAGAAATGATAACATATTCAATGACAATAGCCAAATGAATCCCAATAAGGTAGAGAAATAAATTGCTTAACTAAATTATTTCCTCTAGAAAATTAGTTTTAATGAATTTGTGGGGATTCTGGGCTTTCGTAAGAGCTTTAAAAATTGATACCACTGCTTTATATTTCTGATTTCTTTACAAAACAATATACTTTTTCTTGATATAAATATATTGGTACCACAGGTCTTGTCCATAATGGGCATGAATAGGGGCACAGAGAAGGTGAGGTGATTTTGTTCAGAAATAACAAGATAAGAAGTTTAAAAGGTGAGTACAAACAACAAAGGAATTACGAAAATTACTCGATACAAAAAAAGTAAAATGCATGCTGGTAAGAGAATCAGCTCAGTTAGATACTTAAGTAAATGCATCCCAGGAGCAAACAGAAATGCTGACTTGACAAATTACTTCTTATGTATGCTTAGTCAATTCCTGGGCCTCAGAATCCTCATTTTAAAACAAATTATAATGCTTCTAACTATATCAAATGGCCTCACACAGATGGTAATTCCTTGCATCACGCCTGCCATGCAGTAGACTCTGAACGATGTTTGTTGAATCTGAAAATGAATGTTACCTTCGTAGGGGGAAAGAATGGGAGTCATAAAGAAGAAAATTTAGATTATCACCTCCCCATGATAGATTAATTTGGCAAAGGAAGGAGAGCCAGGAAGGGAAGAGGAAAAGGTCAAACAGAGGCAAAGCCTGGAAAAAGTTGCAAAGGCTGGCTCGATGCCTACCAAACCCATTTCCTCTTCCTGTAAGTGCAGAGAAACTATGTTCTCTGACCCCCTTGCACAAAAGGGAGACCAGGTGAGCAGTTTTTGCTAATGGATAGTGAGTAGAAGTAATTTGTGGTTAATAGTTCAGTGACAGAAGTTATACATAAACGTGCTTTCCCTGTGCCTTCCCTCCCTCCTGTCTGCCAGTTGGATTATGCCAGTGGGCCTTCCCTGGCGGTCCCATGGTTAAGACTCTGTGCTTCTATTGCAGCGGGGTGTGGGTTTGATCCCCAGTCTGGGAACTAAGATCCCACATGCCACTTGGTGCAGCCAAACAAACAAACAAACAAACTGAACTGTGTACTGAAAAAAGCCATTGTGTAGTAGGAGCCTGAGTCCCTGAAGATGGCCTGATGTAGAGGCCCACCCCCACACTACCTCTATAGGTCTGGAAATGTCTGAAAAAGAAAACTTTACTGTGCTATCCATTGAGAATACTAAATTGTAACTGTAGCTAGCATTATTTACAAATAGAACCTAAATGGAAGCAAAGGGGGGCATTATGTAGCTGACTTTATATATGTTTAGGAAGTGAAAATCTACATTTAGAGAACAGACAAATGACTTGGTAATTCTCTGCATCACAGAAATATTCCCCATCGATTCCTATCAGTGGCCAAATTCTCCTGTCCATTTATAATGACAAGAGTTTACAGCATAATTTTGTGTGTATAGCCATTAGATATGAAAGGGGTATTAGGGTGCTGTGTGAATTGTAATGGACTCCCAAAGGAGGTGAGACACCTCTCCGCTGGAGAGGCATTTATTTTGGAGCCAAGGTAGTGCAAGAGTGCAAATATCTGAGATATTTGCTTAGGAGCTCAGAATTTAAACTTGCAACATTGGCTTAGCCACACGTTTAAGGTAATAAAAGTTGCTTTCATTGGAGATATAATATTCAGAATACCCATTGTGTATATTTCTCCAATTAATTGGACTTTAATTACTTTGCAGAAAATCTATAAAAGAGTCATCGGAGTTTTCAAGATGAGAACAAGCTGGTACATATTCCATTTACTTTCCATAGAACTATCTCACCATGAAACTTAAAAAAACAAAACAAAACAATAGCCAATTTAATTTTCTTCTGTTCAGTTTTATAGAAGACCCAATAGAGGCTACTATCTCTAATTTTTATAGAGATAGCTCTATTTAGAAATATAAATGCTGAGAAAGAGAACTGGCCCAGGAATGCTATTTTAAATCAAGGTGACCCTTTATATTAGTTTCTTACAATGCCTGTGCATGTGTGTGTGTGTATATATATATATATATAAATACTTTTATGACTGTATCAGTATTCAGCCCAAGCAAGGTAAAAAAAATCCAACAAGAATATGGTAATATAAAGCTAATTTCTTGATTTTCCTCATTACCATATCAACTATTTTACTGGGGTAATTTCTTCCCATTGCAGGGGAGAGAAAAATGATTATACATGTGAAAAATGTTTAAGAAAATGTGTTTAACCTCAATTACTGAATGTATGTTTAGTGGGGTAGAGGATAGAGATACAGCTTTGAATAAGACGTAATGGCTTGGGGACTTCCCTGGTGTCACAGTGGTTAAAAATCCACCTGCCCATGCAGTGGGCACAGGTCTGGGAAGATCCCACATGCTGAGGAGCAACTAAGTCCTTGCACCACAACTACTGAGACCGTGTGCCACCTATGGAAAGCATATGCACCTAGAGCCTGTGCTCTGCGACAAGAGAAGCCACCGCAATGACAAGCCCACGTACCGCAACGAAGAGCAGCCCTCGCTAGCCGCAGCTAGAGAAAGCCTGTGCACAGCAACGAAGACCCAACACAGCCAAAAAATAAAATAAATAAATAAATAAAAATTTTAAAAACGGCCATAATGGCTTAACTTGAAGGAGATTGTTTTACAGTCATCTGGTAGGAAAGATTTATGTACTAATGACGCACAGAAGAAGGATGAGGGATTGAGAAGCAAGGGAAGCCAAGCTGAATGTGAGCTGGGGCTGCATCCTGCCATTTCCCCTGTTATAATATTGGTGTTAAAAGGAGGAGGAACCACTTTTAAATCTCATCCCGAACATGTCCAGTGTGGTCAATGAAAAAAACATATTTTTGGCATTTGGAGCAGGAGAGAATATCAGATGAGAAGCTATAATCTAAATAAAAAGTGAAACCTGAAATTAAAAACATGTCAAAATCCATCAGTTCAGTAAGGCTCAAAAATATTCTTACCTCGAAGGAGCTGATTACCCTTGAGGGCGTCTCAAATCTCTTCTCAGCCCTGCACTTTGATGCTATAAGATGCTGAGCTGGAAGATAATTGGCTGAATATTTTGCCTTTGATTTTGGAATTTCTAATCTTTATCGCCCGTCCTGTATTCTGTTGCTACACTGTTTATTTTCTGACCAAGGCCACTTAGACCTTCTTCATGTTACTGTTAGGTACTTTCCTGTAGTCTGAATTAGTTTAATGTTTCTGACAATGAATTTCCAGGTAATTTCAGTGGTTTCACTCCATGATCTGTCTCTCAGAGTACTCTTGAAAATCAAATGTTAGTTCTCACTGGTTATTTGCTGACTTCATCCTCATTTTATTAAGTAATCATTTTTTAAAATCCTTTTAAATTTAAATATGTGTACTCTATTATCTGAAAGGCTTGGCAAGATGGAGAGTCTGGGTGAAACTAAGCCAACCGCATGCTCTCTTCATTCTTTGTCAACGGTTTTTTCCATTGATGTTCAATGTATCTTAAGTTGTGGGTTTTATGGAGTATCCTGTTCTGTGCCTACTGGGGTCCTGCTTTAATTACAGCAACTATAGCAGAAATCGCTGCTGTGTAGATGTGGCTTGAACCTTTCAACAACATTGAAAATACTACAATCCAGTTATAGCAAAGGAGTAAGCTGAGTTTTCTTTTGTGTTGGAAGACTTTTCCAGAAGATTTATGAGGATTTATTTTGATGGAAGAACTAGGTAAGCAGGGTTCCAAGACACATGCATTGTCTTATGACAATGACTGCATACTTTATCTGGGTCCAGTGGATAACAAGAGATTGCCCCTCATTCTAGGAATATTTCCCTTCTGGAGGAGTTGCATGAAGTTACCCACCTGTAGAGTTTGGAGGAGAGGATGTTCCATTTAGTTAAAAAATTTCACTCAGTGAGATATGAAGTAATTGTTCAAGTTCAACAAAATAGAGTTCTGCTTAATTCCCAGTTCAAGTATTCTAGAACAGCATAGAGTGGCAAAAAGGTCTTGAGTTTTGGACATAGGAACACTTAATTTGAATTCTGGGAGCCACCCCTTGCTAGCTGTGTGATCTTCCATATAAAAGTAACATCTGAGCTTCAGGTTCCTAAAGAGAAAAATAAAGTCTACTTTACAGGGGTTATTGTCAGTCTTAAAAAAATGTTTTTAATGTACCTGCAAAATAAGACATAATAGTAAATAGTAAAGAGTCTTACCATTGTATCTCTCATTACTGTTTCCAACAAGCTGCTTGGTTTAAGGCTGGCACTTGTGATGTGAGTTGTGATTTAATCATAGTCCGGAAATTATGTTTAGAAAAGTTTAAGTTTTATTTCCATTACTGGAAATTTATTTGACTACATGGTAGAGTCTTGTTCAACCAAAGCACAATATACAGATCTGATATATTCATAAAGGAAGCCTACATGTATAGCTAATGAAAAAGATAGGATTTGCATTTTCATTCCAATATTCCCTGTCTAATTCTATTGTGTGATCTTAGGCAAACCAACTACATTTTTCCATCTCTTTGGGGAGGAAGAGCAGAGGGCTTTATCTGCAGTATCAAGGCTATATCTGTGTAAATTATTTCCAAGAGGTGAGTGAGAGTGACTGCAATATCATCCCTCAAGTACTTGGCATTCCTTGGAAGAAAACATGATGTAATTGGACTTTAATAACTTGGATGAAAATGTATCTTAGGGCCATAAAATGTTTCTCTACAACATTAGATCTAGGCAAGGTATTATGATTACCTCTTAAGAAGTGTTCGGATTAACAGATAGGTAATTATAAAGAACATTACAAAGGCAGAATCAGGAAAAGGAAGAGGTACAGAAAAGCACCCTGATATTTCAATGCTTCTCACTCGTGAACATTTCAGGCAGAGAAGTTATTTTATCACTTGCAGTGCCAGGCTCAGTGGGGGAATAGCTGAACAAGGAGGCCTGCCCTGAATATCATTTCCACCTTCCCACATACCTTGTATCACAAGAAGCTGCTTGAAGGAGCTTTCCTTTATTACAATGTATAGGTGATTACTATGATATGGGAGTCAAAACACTTGGGTCTACCAGCTGAGCCCCCACCTAGCTCTGCAATTCATACCACATCCATTCAGCAAACGTTGAGTACATTCTGTGCAAGGTGTTAAAAATACAAAAATAAATACAACATGATCCTTGACCTCAGTTAAAAATAGTCTGGTGGATGAGACCAGTTGTATATAAATACATCTGTTAATAGATTTCTAAAGCATTTTATGGCTGATTTCCTCACAGTTGATTATTCTTAACCAGTTGTGGTAATCCCATCCCCACCACCTCATTGTTATTGATGGATTCAGGGATGGAGTTGCGGATCTAAGCCAATTTGAGGTATTGAAACACTACGAGTGACTTTACAGAGTTTTCTGGGAAAACAAAACAAAACAAGAATCCAAATAACCTCTTGGTTTTAAGAAATAATTTAATACCATAAGGGAAACCAGCCTAAAGAAGATGTTAAGGTTATTCACAGCAGAGCAGAGCAGAGCAGAGAGAGAGAAAACTGTCCTGAATGACACAAACAACTTGTTGAATCAAACGAAGGTCTTCTCGCTCTGCGTTTAGATTTCATGATATGTGAGCTAATAAATGACTATTACTGAAGTCAGACTAAATTAAATGTTCACTTACTTGCAGCCAAAAGCATTCTAACGGACATTGGTTTAATGCAATGCTTTCCATATATGGTATCATGACAGTCTCCTCTGATTCTTGTTTAAAACACAGACTGTCTAGTAAATAAGTTCATTTGTATCATTTTTTAGATTCCACACATAAGTGATATTATATGATATTTGTCTTTCTCTGTCTGACTTACTTCACTTAGTGTGATAACCTCTAGGTCCATCCATGTTGCTGCAAATGGCATTATTTCATTCTTTTTTATGGCTGACAGGGAACTCTACTCAATATTCTGTAATAACCTAAATGGGAAAATAATCTGAAAAAGAATAGATATATGTATGTGTATAACTGAATCACTTTGCTGTACAGCTGAAACTAATACAACATTGTAAATCAACTATACTCCCATATAAAATAAAAATTAAAAAAACAAAACAAGCACAGAAGGTCAGGTAGTACATACGATGAATCAGAATCTCTGATGTACCTGTACAGAGATGGGTCCCACGGATCTGGGTTTTTAATAAGTGCACCAGGTCATTCTTATGTTCAGGCAAATTTCAGATGATTGTTCTGATTGCTATAATAGAGGCAAGAATGAAGCACAGGCTTGGCAACCAACTCAGCCTGGAGGAATTAGGAATGGTTTCTTGCAGGAACATTTGATCTGTGCCTTGGAGAATGAATGGAGACTTGCCAGGCTGAGAGGAGGTGGGCAAATAGTCCCCACAAAGGGAATCTTAGTAAAATCCATATCTTTAAGGTCCTGCCTCATCTGTAAAATGAAGACATTATAAAGCATGCCTTCTCAGCTGACGTCTTCTGTTTCACTGATTACTTTGGAAACTGGGCAATTTCAATGTTATTCAACTTAGTGACTTGTGAGATTTTCTTTATGAGAAGTTCTCTCTACTGGAAAAATGGAAATATTTGGTAAGTTCTTTTATAATATAACTGCCTTTCTTATTCACTTTCGTATCCATATTGCCTTCCAGAGTGTCTGGCCCATTTTTACTCAAATGTAGTTATTGTATAACTGAATTGAATTAATTGTATTCAAGTGTTCAATATCAGGCAGACCTGTTAAAAGTGAATTTCATATGTAAAGTAATATTTTAATTAGAGTGATGATAATATCAAAAATGTAAATATTTGGAAATTGCCTAACCATTTTATACTTTTAAATCACCCACTTATTCAACAAATATGCATTGAACATTTTCTAGGTAACAAGTACTATTCTTGGAACTGGGAATTAAGCAGTAAACAAAACACAAAAATCCATGCCCTCATAGGCTTACGTTCTGATGGAAGAATGGAGATACCTCTTCTATCACTAGACTAAATTCAATTATAATTTTCCATAATTCATAGAAGAGTGAAATGGATTCCATATCTTGATTAGGTCACTCACTTTGTCACACTTGTGACAGAAACCAGAAGCTACACGATTCCAGCACAGTGATTAGCACACTATTTCATTAGAGAGACTTTGTGACACTTATGAAACTGTCTTCAAATGAGCAAGTATTTAAGTTCTTGCAATGTGTCCAGCTTCCCCTGGATCTGTGAGAATGTGTTTAAAACCTGTAAGATGTGGTGCATGTCTTAAGAAAACTGTTGCTTCCTTATCCCTGCACTCCTTATCTAGAATAGCTCTATGAAGAAAACATAAGCACCAACAAGCTTCACGAAAATAGACTCCACTTGTCTGGTCCCTTAGTACCCAGAAGGCAGAACCATGGGAGGGCAGACTAACATGAAGTAAGTAGGTGTTCACTAAATAAATGAAAGAATTGTGAAGGCAGTTCACATAGACTATTTTCTACTCACGGATTTAAAAAATAGCTTTCTAAGGCTTCATCATGTTTGAGGTAGTAGCTCTCTTCTTGCTTCAAAGAGCCATGAATGGTTTTCCTAACTTCAGGACCAAATGTCCTTTACACAGGACAAAAACAACTCAACTATCCGGAGATCACTTTTTAGAAGCATCTACTAACTGAAACATAGACCAAAATGAAGAACCCAGAACAAGGTCAATCTGAGTAGCCAAAAGAGAAGTGCTGAGTTCTTGCATGTTCTGATGTGCTATTACTTTACTCTTTACATTGTTCTTAGATCCTCCTTCAAAGGAGCTGTACAATAACAACAACAACAACAACAATAATTGCAACAATAACAAGAACAGTGCGGACAGCTACCCCTCTGGGAGCACATACATATGACTCCTTATTTCATCTTCCTGCAAACTCTAACAAGGTAAAGGATGATTATTATGTCCACTTTATAATAAAGAAACTCTGGTTTATAGAGCTTAATTTATTTTTCAATGTCAAAAAGGTCATCAGATGTTAAACAAGAATTTTAATGTCTATGTATGTATATCTGTCTGTAAAATATAATCTTAGTCCTCAATTATCTGATTTCCTAACCCATATTAGCTAATGAATAGAGAGAGGCAGAGATAAAACAGGGAGAGAGAGAGAGAAAAAGAGAGAGAAAAGAAATTCGTAAATCAAAAATGCCCAGCAGTTCTGGACATTTTAGTCCAGTGGCAAACAATCCTCCATCCTCAAGGGTTTTAGGACAGTACATTAATTAAGGTATACAGAGATAGTTCTGAAAAATGAAGTAAAAGTGAAATTCCATTGAATCCTTTTACCAAGGGTAAATGGAAGAGATCTGCATTTTCAAGATATGTTGAAAAAATTATTGAAATTAAAAGTTTGGGTACTTATAAGGCACTAAACTTTAGGAGTCTGGGAAATGTGCTTATATTGAAGAGCTCACTTATAGCTATAGTTGATGTTATTGCTTTTCTGCATCTACTGTATGCCCATGCCACTTTTAGCATCCTACACAAAGATTCAGGAATCTTACGCTAGACAAATGACTGCAAAGTTAACCATTTGAATAGATAAAAATAATAAAAACAGCTGATTCTATCATTAAGTCTGTGCCAAATTCAACTATTAATATCAGTGTCCAAATACCTAATTGCTTTTAAGAACCAAACTCCTGGATACTTCCACTGAAGAATCTTGAAGAGAAGGATTTCTTCTCAAAAGTTAGTAATAAAGGTTGTTGTTCTTCCTTGTCCTTCATTGTATTTAAAAGTTTGTGCATGGATATATAGTATATCACTAACAAAATCACTGATGTTTAGCAAAAAAGAATAATCAAAGCCAGTTTTACCATCAAGGCAAACACCTGTGCAAAGAGCAGAAAAAGCAATACTGTTGCAAGAAAGCCCAGGGAAAAGTTCTCCTGATGATTTCCAGATAGGAAGTAAACTGCTTTGAGCATCTTCATTTTTCCTTATTCTAAATAAACTTGTCTGTATAATGGCATTTTTAATTATATGTGGTAAATGTACCGATTTACTATCTCCTCATGAATAAAGTTTACTTTTTGTTTTTACCTTGGGAAAATCTCCCAATACCTTCACTGGTATATATTTCCCAATTATCAGTGTACTTGACTTTCATTCTGCTTGGCCCCAGTCACAGCCTCTCATTCACGAACAAACATCTCCAATAGTTAGAAGCATTGCTCCCATATGATGTGTTACTATAGAGATGAGAAATGGCAAATGATGGCATCATAGGGTGTCATTTTTTGATACAACCAGCACTACTTTCCAGAAGAGTGACAGTGATTTGCTCTCAAGTGAAGGCAAATATTTGCTGTTATTAAAAAAAGGCTTTTTCATTTTCAGGCAAACATATTCTCCTACTTCTTTTGTTCCTACTACAACACCTTGGGTTTTCTGTAAGCCAGAATAAATTCAACCTTCCCTTATCTTTTTATGTGTCAGCTTTGTGTATTAAAGAAAGCAACTTTCCAAACACTTCCTGATATTGCTGATATTTTGCCTCATTTTCTTCTCAGTGTATTTCTTTAACCAACATCTGTGGTGCCCTGATATAACCATAATTGCAAAGTGAGGGATTAGTCAGTGAGAAATTCGGAGAAAGGAGATGTATGAATAGGATAGAGAGATATTTCTTATAGAAAATATACATTTGCACCAAACAGGAATACATTGCTCACCTCTTATACTAAGACAATAGAACAGCCTTAAGAGCAAGTAAAAATTAGATGTTTATCTCAAATCACATCATTTTTTTAACATGGGAAAATAAATGGATTTTTATTATTTACTATGTTTCTTGCCTCTCAGGATTTTTACTACAGTTCTCCTCTTTTTCAATACCTTCCTTTTTACGGTACCTACTTTAGCATGGTTTATTACATTGTTTTGACTTTGTTACTATTGCTGTTGTTGTTTTGCTGCATTTTTTTGTTGTTGTTGTCTGTTTGTTTTTGCCAGAGTTGAACTTGTGAATTGCTCCATATTTAATCTGACAAATAGTCCTGGCAAGCCCTGGGGCACTCATCTAATTAGTCAAAGATGTCTTATTGCATGCCATGTGTGCCCTGCACACATGTCTTCTTATGACATTTGAAGACGAATGGTCCAAATACACTTTTCTCTAATACAGAACATTATTTTTCAGATCAATTTGGGTTTCTTTAGAATAAAGTTACTTCTTTCAGTAGCCAAAGAAAAGGCATTTCACAATTAGACATCATCCTTTAGTGTTGCGTGTGCTTACTACTGTCTATCATTTGAGGACAGGGATATTGATTAAGACCCTGTAGTTGCAGATTTCTGTAGACATCATGTCTCTAAGCTAAAGACTCTCTGAAGCATATGAGACAATGTGGTTCATCAGGAATCATACCCTTATTACTAAATTCTGTCCAAATGCCACTTAAAGAAAATCACCATGTATCTTTAGTTAAACCCCTCAGCTGCAGAGCCTGAGATGATACATTTGCAAGTGATTTATGAAGCTCATGCTCCCGAGATAAACTGATAAAAGATTGAGGGAAACAGGACAGGAAGGGGAAAGGAGTTGGTCAAGGGTGATTTCAGGCAAAGTCTAATCTCAGGCCGATCCTGTGGGGAGCTTGGAGTGTATATAGCTTGCAACTCAGTTTGTCAAAACTCAAAGCAGTGGAGCCAGGCTTTCTTAATCCTATAACAGTCAGCCATTGGTTATAAGCTGTTCTGAAGGGAAGGAAGCTCCCAGGCATACAGGAGGAGGTGACTAGAGTAGTCAAAAGACATTTATCTGAAGGTACAGGCCACTTACAGCAAAGTGCACAGAGGTGGAGATAAATTCAGAGATCCAAGGGGACCTTGGAGAAGCACTTACAGTGTTTGCTAAGCCATGGGTTCTCTTCCCAATGTTTGCACATATGCGGTATGCCACTGTTCATTCCATGTCAAAATGTACTATGAATCTAGTCCAGTGCTGTCCAATAGAAATATGTGAGCTAAATATGTAACTTAAGATTTTCCAACATTCACATTAAAGAAAGAAAAAAGAAATAGATAAAATTAAATTCAATCATATATTGTATTTTATGCAATATTTCCAGACAAGTAATTAATAAAAGTCAATGAATAATTTACATTCTTTTCGTACTTGGTCTTCAAAATCCAATGTGTATTTTGTGCTTGTTGTTCATTTCATTTTGAACTAGTCTCATTTCAAGTGTTTAGTAGCCATATGTGGCTAAGAGCTACTGTTTTAGACAACTCAGATCTAGCTGGTTTCTTGAGCTAATCTTCTGGGCTTTTACTGAGTGGTACAGTCAGAGAAATTAATATGTTAAACTTGAAATAAGTTGTCTCTATACTATACTACTCATAATACACTCTCTACTATAAGAAAAATAGTACAATTCTTCAATCATCTTCCCTTTCATGAAAATACCCCACCCCCTTCCACAGGGAGGTCCCCTGTGGCTGCCTTTGTACAATGTGACTGTCCAATTGGACATAATTGCCTAGATGCTGATAATTTGACCCAAGATGGCCTAATCCCATTCATTTCTTGAAGGATTCCCTGAGTACCCATTGGCTTTCCAGGTCCTGATTCTAGTATCTCTGAGACTTGGCTTCCTTACAGCCCTTAGGTTTGTTGAAATATGACTGTAAATTTAAAGAGATCTTTTATAAAGTTGCTTACAACCTAAGGAATCTCAACTACTCATGAGAAGTGGTATCCTAAGTGCAGAGACACTGTGAGTCCAACTGAGTCAAGGCAAATGTCAGTGAATCTTGCCCATGCTGGACTGGGAAACCAACAGAACACAAAATAATGTTGACATTCACTTTCTTGAGACCAAGACCAATAGACCTTGTTGATCAGGCAGTCTTTAACTTGGTTATCAAATGTAAGAATGTAATATCATTGTGTATCATTCTTCCTTGGGAAGCCCAGAAAAGAAACAGGTTATCTAGCCAGAGGAAGATAAAGAAAATCTGCATTAATACCCTTGCCCAAGAGGTTTTTTTTCCCAACAGAGAAGCCAGAATAATTCTTTTAAAATCTAAGTCAGATCATGTCACTCCTCTCTAAAAATATTCAGATAGTTTTCAACATCATCCAGAGTAAAAGCTAGTCCTTAAAATGCCCCACAAAGCCCTACAGAATCTGGCCTCTCAGTACATCTCTGACCTCATTTCCTATTGCTTTTCTCCTTGCTCATTCCACACTGGAAGCTCATATATGTCAGGTGTGCTTCAGCTCTAAGTTGTCTGCACTAGCAGAGCCCTCTTACTGGACTATTTTTACTTATTTTCTGGTGGCCTTTAACACATTCCTCAAATGTCACCTTCTTAACTAGGTCTACCCTGACCATTCTCTTAAAATTATAATCCTCTTTCATTGACATCACTATCCAAATTCCTTTACCCTACTCTACTAATTTTTACATAATATACCACATAATGTGTGCATTTATTTTGTTTATTGACCTTTTTTTCTATTCTTTCACTACAAAAATTTAAGCTCCATGAGGTCAGGCTTTTTTTTTTTTTTAATTGCTCTATACCACTAATGTGTAAACTAGTGTGTACTTGAACCCGGTGTTAAATGTATTAGGAACTTCTTATATATTTGTTGGAACAATAATGAACATATGCTGTCAAAATTAATTATCAGAGGATGCAAGCAAAAAAATAATTGACAACACTGCTATATGCAGGGGGAAAATTATTTTTTAGACTCCTTTTCCTGCAAAGATCAGTACGGTGATTGTGAAAGTGTTGAATCATTTCAGTTAGAATGAAGATCTCTAGAAGGAACTAGAAAGAGTGACGGCATGGCCACAAGTTCCTTCAGGACATGTCTACCTGCCTTTTGCCCCTGAATTTGTAAAAGTCCAGGTTGACCTGCATTTCAAAGTGAATTCTATGTGTAGAACAGAAATGCAGCTGAAGTTTCTTTTCTCTGTTACATCTCTGTTTCTTTCTCAATGTCTACTGATGACATTTTAGAAACACAAACAAATAAATAAATAAAAATAGAGGTGGTGTCATGGGGGGTAGGCAGCTCCAATGGCCCATTTTCCCAAAAGAAACATAGAAAAATTGAGCAAAATTGTCAGAATCAACTCTATCAGAACGCTGGAAAATAATAAAAGTTTTACAGCAAACAAGTGAATACTGAGCCAACAAAAAGCAAGTTAAAAATGGTAGGAAAGCTATGTCTCATTTTTTTTGCTCTGGTTCTTTACCCTCCCAAAGATGGCAGAAGTCTTCAAGACAGTGGTTTATTTTTTCAGTGTGGTACCCTAATCACTGATTCTGATGGGGAGCAGAATAGACCTGATCTGCAAAGAATTATATTTGTCTGTTCTGATCTGCCTGGAGTCTGCCTGAAGGCCTGACACAAGTCACTTTCCTTTGTTTCACCTAACCCAGAAATCATATAGGGTGAAAAGCAGCAGACATTCCTCAAAACCATTGTAAAGCAATTACAAACCACAGTTAGCTGGGGCAAAAGATATGGTTGAAGCATATCATAAAGCACCCTAAGTATGGGGACACAATCTTGGAAGAGAGAATTCTTTGGGAAATTAGGTCATTCAAAAGCACCTGTGTGTACTGGAAACTTTAGAGTCATGGAGATGTCCAGGGCAGGATGAATGTTCAAAAAAAAGCTTAGGATGAACATCCTAAGCTTTCACTCTGGCTAATCTCAAGGCTCCAAGCAAGCAGGAAGCGAAGACTAATGCAGAGTTGTAAACGGCCTAAGTGTTGGAGCAGTTCCCCAGCATGTAGCCACCTTGCAGAGACTAAGAGAGCTTTATAATTATCCTTATTATCCTTGCCATCACCATCACCATCATCTGTTCCTTCATGTTCACATTTTTTCTCTGTTTTGTGGAGGCATGAATTTGGCATTCAAGGAAATACCTGTCAAAACACCAGCTGAACATAAGGAAAAGGAACAGAGGCTTCAGAGACCACACACAAAAGGGAAAATGTACTTTAAAAAATTAGTTCAGCAAAGTCACTACACAAACAGCTACAGTCTACAGCAAGCAACCAAAACAGTTCAGAAGAGAGGGAAGAATCTGATTTCTGGAATTACCACATTGTAGTATTCAATATGTTCCCCTTTCAACAAAATATTATAAAACATGCAAAGAAACAAGAAAATGTATCACTTCATAGAAGAAATTTACAAAAACTATCTTAGAGGGCACAGATATTTAGCTTACTACAGGAAGCTAGCTGTGTATTATGGTAAAAAACAGAACAGTAGAACAAAAGAGAAAGTACAGACACATGTCCAGTTGATTTTTGATAAATGTGCCAAGGCAATTTAATGGCGAATAGAAAGAAAATCTTGTCAAAGAATGATTCTGGGAAAAATTGTCTATCCAAAAAGGAAAAAAACGAGCCCTTCAAGCCATACATACACATGCATATGTGAGTACACACACAAATAGAATCACAGACCTAAAAGTAAAAAGCTAAATTATAAAATTTACAGAAGGAACCATAAAAGAAAATACTTGTAAACTTGGGACAGGCAAAAATGTCTTAGCTATAAATCAATGAAAGCAAACTGTAAAAACACAATATTGATAAATTGGATCTCCTTGGAACTAAAACCTTTTCTTTAAAAGATGCCAATTAGAAACAAATAAGCCATAGAATGTGAAAAATATTTGTATCTGTGTCTGATAAAGGACTTGTATCCAAAATACAGAAAAAAAAAATAGCAACTCTTAAAACTCAGAAATATAAAGACAAAAAAAGTGGGCAAATAATTTGAACAGGTACTTCACTAAAGAAGATATAAAAATGGCTCATATATATATGATTAAAGATGCTTAGCATCATTAATCATTGTAAACATGCAAATTAAAACTGTAATGGTTTACTACTCACACCCACTAGAATGGCTAAAATTAAAAAAAGACTGACCATAGTAATTACCGACAAGGATATGGAGCAACTATAACTCTGAAACATTGCTGGCAGAAATGTAAATATTGTAATCCCTTTGGAAAACAATTTGGCAAAATTGATATATATATATTTATAAATTTAAACAACACTTACACACAACTAAGCAATTCTTCAACTTCTTTGTATTTAACCAAAATAAATGAAAACATGATCATAGAAAGACTTGTACCTGAATATTCATAGCAAATTTTTTTCACAATAGCCAAAAAAAAAAGAAGCAACTTAAATGTACATCAACAGATGCATAAATAAATAAGTGTTTGTATATTCATAGAATAGAATGCTACTTGACAAAAGAAATTAACTATCAATGCATGGATGACTTTCAAATGATTATGGTGTCAAAGAATCCAGATACCACTGAGAATGTATAAATATAATTTATATGAAATTATATGAAGCTCCCTTACTGGAAAACTAATCTATGAGTGGTATAAAAGATCAGTAGTTACTTGGAGCTTCAAACTGTAGAAAAGAGCACTGGAAGAGGGCATAGAAGAACTTTTTGTGAAAAAGTGATGGTAATGTTCTTTATCTAAATTGTGTTGGTCGTTAATTCCATGTATATAATTGTCAAATTTCATCAAACTATACCTATACAATTTTATTGTATGTAAAATATACTCCAATGAAGTTGATTAGCAAATTTAAGGCTAAATTCGACATATAAGAATTTTGAAAAGAGCGAAGTTTTCTTTTGCTCAAGTCAGCTAAGCCCAGCTCTCGTGGATTCACAAAACAAAGGGACAGGAGATCAAAACAAAGAAACAAGCAAAACAAAACAAAGAAAGCTGAGCTGCAATTAAGAAAATTAGAGAACTTATTCAGTAGGTCCACCTCTGTAGGACCTTTAAACTACATTGTAGAAGATTTTGTAACCCACGTGACAGAGGACGACCCAAGGGAAGAAGATTTATTTTCTAATCAAGGCAGTAGCTAGAACATGTTGGAACCTGCTGAATGGTATAGTGGACCCAGCAGACTATTTAACTAATCAGAGAAAATATAGACCAGCTTTTTCTATTATTGAGAAAAAGAAAAAGTCTGGAGGGAAACTATGATAATTTGTATGAACTTTATTACATTGATAGATCTTGGATCATCGTCTCTGTTGACTCTGGGCTGGACCTGGGACTTTCTTTAGTTGAGTACTTAACTTCCAAGATTAAGCATAAAGAGCTATGCAGCTTTCACCCTTCTCTCAGGAATGTCCTCTCTTGGAAAACAGCTATTATGCAAAACGTATCCCTAACCACCAAGCTGTGAGGAAGCCCAACCTATCCACAAAGCCAGAGAAGGTCATAGGAAGGAGTACAAGGTCTGAGCGTATGAATGAAGCCTTCTTGTACCTTGAAGGCACCCCACCCTTTAGCTGAATGCAGCTAAGTGAATGGCCCAAGCTGAAGCCACATGGAAGCGTGGAAATGCTAAATTGAAACCTATGCAAATTCCAGACCCACAGAATTATGAGAAAATACAACGGTATTATTTGAATTCACTGTATTTTGGGGTTCTTTGTTATGCAGTAATAAATATCTAAAACTACATCGGTGCCTTGAAATGGGATGCTGCTGTAACAAATACAGTGAGTCCCCCACATTCGAACCTTCAAGTTGCAAACTTTCAGATGTGCGGATGTGCCTCCCATCAGCATCAGCCGTGAGTGAAATTACAGCTCACCCTCCGTCTCCTATTGCTGAAGATCCTTCAGCTCTACCATCTCCCACCTCCTCTCCCTCCTCCAGTCAGTAACTCTTCTTGCCTGTTCACTCGATGCAGCCCGTATATGCCAGCTGTTGTACTGCATTACTGTACTTTTCAAGGTACTGTATTGTAAGATTAAAAATGTTGTCTTTATTTTTTGTGTTTGTTTTTTATGTATTATTTGTGTGAAAAATATTATAAACCTATTATAGTGCAGTACTATATAGCCGATTGTGTTAGTTGGGTACCTAGGCTAACTTTGTTGTACTTACAAACAGAATGGTCTTACGAATGTGTTCTTGGAATGGAACTTGTTCATATGTAGGAGACTTACTGTATGTAATATATGTGCCAGAGGCTAGAAAGGTAATGAAAAAATTTGTAAATGGAAATTGGAAGGAAAGAGTCATGCTATGTACTGGCAAAACATTTGGCAACACTGTCACCTATGTAACTAGGAATACAGAAAATGTATTCAATGAATTGGTGCATCTAGCTGAGGAAATATCTAGGTTGAACGCTAAATGTGCCGACTGACTTTTCTAGCTGTATCAGAGGCAGATGAACTAAGGAATAAACTGTTCAATTTTTGAGTAGAATTTAGATTAAAAAATAAATTCAAATCTGAGCTTGCTAGTTTGGAAAACAAAACTGTTTCTCATTCCCAGATCCCCAGTCAGAAAAAGATTCTCAAAGTAAGAAGTGGCCTCAGGACAAGGATCAAATCTAGGGATTCTTCAGTAAAAGATGTCCTTAGGGTCAAGATCAAATCAAGAATGCAGGTGTTAAGTCGTTTGTTAAGACTTCAGAAAGATTTAATGTGGTACCTTATAGACTCAACTAGATGAAAAAAAAATGCTAAGAATCTTAAAGGAATTTTATTACAGCAGCTCAAAGTAGAGTATGACGTGTCTTGAAAATATCTGGAGGTGAAGTAAACACTGACATGATTTGTAGAAAATTTACAGAGTTTTTAAACATAGTTATATTAAATAAGTGTTACCAGCTTGGACTAAAAGGCATAGGGACAGTTCGAACGGCAAGAGGCTTTTGGGCATCTGAACTCCTATAGACAGGGAGTAGCAAGATAAGATCTTTCGCTACAATCAGGTTACTTCATTTTTGAAAGGAAGGATGGTGGATGATGCAGAGGTCAGGACCAGCAGCTCAGAGAGCGGAGCCAGGACACACATACACACACACTTTCCAAGAAGTAGAATTGAGTCCATCGGGCCCTTATACAAGAATATTTCCTGCTTCTGGGGCAGGAGAATTGGTGATGCATGCCAAGGTAGATTTCAGAATTTCCATGAACCAGTGGCTGAAAAGGAACTTCTCTTACTTGTTTGTGTAGGAGAGTTCACTACAGTTGTTCTGCTGCTTTGTCTAACTCTGTGTCACACATTTGGGTATATGGGATCAGTTTACAGGTCTTCAGATTAAGAGGACTTGCACTTATTGCACAGACCTTGAGGAAAACATAAACAGAGCCCCTTCTACACCTGGGTCTGATTTAGAAGACAATACTCTGGACCTTCAGTCCAAGTATGATGTTAAAATGGGTCTGATTCTGGGCTCCTGTGGGGTAGAAGGCGTGTATATTTTGCGTGTGGAAACAATGTGAATCATTATCAATGTCTGGAAGCTACTGCTTTTGTGCTCTTGGGAGGCTTGAGTCTTTCTGCAAGAATCCCACTCATGCCACTGTCAAGGGCACATGGAGAGACAAAGTGGAGGGTTCATATGGAACAAGAGAGACTCCAAGACTGCATAGACAAAGATGCCCATATCCCGGTATCCTAGCTGAGTCCAGATCCCAACTGACCTGCCAGCTGAATGGAATCACAGGACTGAGCACTGGCAAGACCAGCTGAGTCCAGCCCGCCAAGTAGAATCGTGGGCAAATAAAATGGTGGTCGTTTTAAGCCACTGAGTTTTAGTGTGTTTGTGAGGCAGCAACAGATAACCAGAACAGAAACTATCCTTGTCTGCTTTGGATGCTCTGATGACTTGAGCAGCTGATATAAATCATCACAGGATATGGCAGGGAACAAGAAAAGCAAAGGGGATAGTCACTGGTGGGCAAGAAGAATCTATGGGATTTCCTTCGGGAGTCCAAGAGGATGATGGGCTAAAGCCCCGGACACTCATAGTAGATGGGGTCAGAGAAAGACTAGAAATATGATCTTGTTACTAAGTTACTTTTTATCTCCAATCTGGTTTAGTCTTGGACAAAGAGACTCTTCATCTGATAGTGCTATATAAATGTAAGTTAGTGTTGTTCACCTATCACAAAGGAAAAAAACCAAAGCAAAACAGAACAAAACAAAACAAAACAAAAATCCAGCAGGTCAGGGGCCTGATAGATTTCATGCAGCAGAGAGCACTCTGGTGCTTGGCCTCTGAAGGCAGGCTTAAGAGCAGACAGGCACGGACCCATCAGAGATTTACTACAACAAGCAAGGACCCAAATTGTTTCATAACAAATGTCTCAGCACATATATGTGGATATGGTGCTAAAGGTACTAGAACCCCTGAGCTAACATAAGTACAACCTAGGCATCTTGCAATATCCAGGCTTTGGGAACTCACTTTGCCCTAAGCTGTGATTGTAAGCCCGGGTCTAGAAGCATTGTGGAAATTACAGACCAGCAGAGTCTAAACAGTGAGTGAATGTAAATGAATGTGGCCTCCCAGGAAATAAAAACATGGGTTCATTATTTTTTTTTTTTCAATCCAGAAAGGAACACACTTTGAAATGGCAGTTTCTGGCAAGAATAAAAGAGTAGTAATAATAATGATAGCTCTGCCCAAGCCAATTTTCTCCAAGTGGCAAAGTCTGATAGGAGTTCACAAAGTAAAAGTACATCAGCCTATCCAAAGCTCAGCGACCACCAGGGAACTCGTCATGAATCTCTCATCATGGGGCCTTTTACCAACAGCATTTATTCAGCACTTTCATCCCATGAGGTGGGGATGGGGCATAACTGTACCCCCTGTGCAGGCTTCACAAAATGTATTGTTAAGGGATGGGTAATATAGGAGGTGATGTAAAAATATTCCATTTTAAACAATTTCAATTTGGCCAATTTCCTTGATCTTTAAAAATATTTGCAAAACACTGCGGTGATGGAAACATTTTTCTATCTTTAAAATGCATAGACTGGGTTCATCTAGGAGATGCCTATGCTATTAGAATATTTTCTGGATGCCATTTCTGCAGACTACTGGTACTTGGAGAATGTAGCAAATGGTGCCAGGAATGTTTGCTGGGTCTGCTCAGCTATTTAGGTAGCTCCTCTGGGCTCCTTGCTATGGGAGGTTCTAATCCATAGAAGATGCCGCTGAGTTGAAATTTCTTATGGAGTCTCTATTCCTTTAAATCTCCATTCAAAGGCCACCTTTCTTGATTAGGCCCACTGCTCTATTAATACTAACGTCTGCTCCCTAACCCCTTGCATTTACTGATCCTCCTTTTTCTGCTCTATTTAAAAAGAAACCAATGAATTATTTCTGTTAACTGCAGGTGAAATGCAAGTTCTATAAGAGCAGATGTCTTAGTCTATTTTTTTCTTCCACTAATATATTCAAGTGTCTAGCACAGTGCCTGCAGCCCAATAAGCATGCATGGGCTAAAGAAATAAATGAATGCATCTCTGCTAAGGCATTTTATTTCTCTGATCTTTAAATCTCATCTCCTGAATGAGAGGGATTAGTCTGGTTTCTAGGACCTATAACCTATATAATGAAACATTGTCCCATGCAGGTCCAGTTCATGTTGGGTGAGACCCACAGAGATTTGCTTTTTTATATAGTCCCAATGAGTAGTGATATCAAGAGATTTTGGTTTTTGATTTTCAACACAGGAATTTCCTCCACAGATGTCCAAACTGTTCGTTTCCACACCATGGACCTGCCCAATAGGACTGAACTAACATGACTCATTCACACATTTGCTAGACACATTTATTAAGAGCCTACTGAGTATCAGATGGGTTCAGCTCGTGGACACAGAAATGAATCAGTTGCCAGCATGTGTCCTCAAGGAGCTCACCATCTGCTACAAGATGAAGACGTGCACATTTCTACATCAGTGGTAGGATGCAACTGGTACTACACAGGAGGCAGAAGCAGAATGTTGAAGGAGCACAGAGAAGAGAGCCACTCACGCTGGCTGCCACGGAAGAAGTGATCAACGAACTGGTTCTGGGAGGAAGAACAGGAATTTTCTGGGTGGATTGGATGATGAAGGAGGGAAGGTTAGAGGAAAAGCATACTGGGCAGAGCAAACCAATAGGAAAAGGAATGAGGTGGTCCAGGAACATGGGGAGTCTGGAGGGGGACACAGTGTTTTGTGGAGTACTGGATATCTTGATTAAACTCAGTTCTTGGGAAGGCCTCCCCGAATCTTTGGTCAAAGAAATGGCACAGCTTCTCAGACTCCAAAAAGCATTTCACCCTGCTATGGAGGCAGCATCTTTGATTTTATGTATTTTTAAAATTGAAGTACAGTTTATTTACAATGTTATGTTAGTTTTCTGGTGTACAGCAAAGTGATTCAGTTATATATATATAGTATATAATTCTTTTTTCATATTCTTTTCCATTATGGTTCATTACAGATATTGAATATAGTTCCCTGTGCTATACACTAGCACCTTGTTGTTTATCCATGCTACACATAATAGTTTCCATCTGCTAGTCCCAAACTCCCAGTCCAACCCTCCCCTGCACCCCCACCCCTTGGCAACCACAAGTCTGTTCTCTACGTCTGTGAGTCTGTTTCTGTTTTTTGGATAAGTTCATTTGTGTTGTATTTTAGATTCCACATATAAGTGATATCATATGGTATTTGTCCTTGTCTGATTTACTTTGTTTAGTATGATAATCTCTAGGTCCATCCATGTTGCTACAAATGGCATTATTTCATTCTTTTTCATGGCTGAGTAATATTCCATTGCATATATGTACCACATTTTCTTTATCTATTCATCTGTTGATAGACATTTAGGGTGTTTCCATGTTTTGCTATTGTAAATACTGCTGCTGTGACCATAGGGGTGCGCGTATCTTTTCAAATTATAGTTTTATCTGGATATATGTGGAGGCAGCATCTTTAGAGGCAATATATCTAGATGGGATTATGATATATCTCATATGCACTTAATGATTTTGTCCAAGTTGCTCCATGTTCTCAGTTTGATGGGTGCCCAAGCATGTAACTAGGTGTCTAGAAAAATAGCAGTAAGTAATATCACCTAGAAGCAACCCATTGGCAAGCTTCTTGTTAATAGATTTATACAGAAATACACATACACATTTAAGGAAATTAAGGTTGAAAAATTATCTGTCTGTTGAACTTTTGGTATATCAATGAAGATAATACAAGAGATAATTTATCTGCAACATCTGTCACCACAGTATGACCAGGACTCTCTGATCTGACCTGGATGGCTAGAAGATTAAACCTTCCTCTCTCATATTTCCACATGCACCTTCTTACTGTGCTTTGGACAAGCTCAGGAGTTTGCAATGGTTGGTCCCTCTACCAGGAATTTCTTCTGCCAGATGGCCACATAGACCACTCCCTCAGTTGCTTTTCAGTCACTGCTCAAGGCTCACCTTCTCAATGAGGTTTGTCTTGAGCACCATATTTAAAATTGCAATTTCTGCCCCATGTCCCCATCCCATCCCCTCCTTCCTTGGCCTCTGGCACTACCAATTGCCCTTTCTGTTGTTTAATTTTTTGAAAACCACAGCAGTGGTTTTCAAATTATATGTTTGCCAGTTTGCTTCAGGGTCTGTTGAAGGAGAAGAGATAGGGAGGTTGAACAGACTGGCTCTAGTTTCCTAACATTTATTTTAATTTAGCTCCCCTTAATGAGTTTTCTATTCTTTAACTCAACAGAATACATCATTTAAATCATTCTGGGGCTTTGCAAAGTTGGAAAATGACTGAGAGAGAAGAAAGCACATAGGACTAAGTTCAGGAAAGTTACATTCAAGCCCTGGATCTCCTATAGACCAGCTGTGTGTAAACCTAAGAATGTCCTGCTCCTATTTTGTACCTGTAAGATGGTGGACAACGTAATGGTCTCTTGATCCTATTTAAATGGAATGTTTCTGTGACTCTGAATAGCTAAACATACTCCCTGCTCTTGCAGAATGAAGAAGTGGCTGCTCATGAAACCTGTGATTGTTATGAGACAGAGACAAGAGCAAGAACTGACATTAACTAGGTGTGAGGGGATGCATTCACAAATCAAAAAGATGATGTTCACCTAGGGACCAGGTGCTGAAATATAAGTAGTGGAAAAGAGGAAATCAGCTAGATGGCAAAAGGTGAGAAGAAGGGTTATCTCTGGCTATTTGGGAGCAAATATAAGACAATAGAAGGGTTCTTGGGATCCAAGGGGAAGGATCTGTTGTCTGGCTTTTCAGTGATTCACCTGGTGAAGGCTAAAGTAGCGTTCTGTGGCTAAAGTCATGTTCTGAAACTCATCCCACAAATATGTCTTCTCACAGTAGGGATGCTGCAGGAAATACGGACCATTTTGCACTTGTGTTTTTTAATATTAAAAGCAACAGCAGCTTCTCTTTAGAATGCACTGTTTCAAAGGAAATTGGGTATCTTCTGACACACCCCCAGGGTTCCTGATAGCAGCTGCCCTGGGCATCCTATTCCAAGTCCTGAGTGCATCATGGTTAACATGAGCCCAATCTTACTGAAAGGTCAAAAGAGAAATCAATAGGCAGAGTAGCTTGAAACAGTATAGACTTTCCCTTTATGTGTGATGTGCTGGAACAATTCCTGTCTATCAGATTCTGCTAAGCTTCACTTCCCCGCTTTGATTATTTAGTCATTTCAAAGGACTAAAGGACACAACTCTTGTCAGAGCTAATTTATTATTATACCACATTATTAATTCTGGCTCAAATTCTCTGGTTTTTAAAAGTTGTTTGAATTGTGCTTTACTTTTGCATTTAGGGACGCAAAAGCTCCTTTGAAAAAATGATACCATTTGGGATATTACTTAGACTTAGGTCCCAGATTTAGAAGCTGATGAAAACCTCTAAATCTCCTCCTAAGTTTCCGGATTTAGATACTAATACAGTAAGTTGAATATCTGACTTCCCAGATTATATTACATGGGAAACAATTTTTATTAAACATTGTAATAGTAGCTGAATAAGAGCTGTTGGCCTCATAAGAGCAAAGGAGATGATGAAATATTATTAAAAGATGAGACTCAAGTACTTCAATACTAAAAAATATGATCATTATAGAATGTTTACAAAATATGTACCTACTTGAAATAGAAAACAAAGAAGATGAAAACAGTCCATCAAACAGCTCTACAATCAAAGACAATGTACTGTGTCCAGTTATAGTCTTAGATATTAATGCCAATTAGAATGGGAAACATCCACCAAAACTTAAAGGAGGCAGAAAAATCTGTTTTTAGAAGCACACTCATTAATTTTTGAACTAGAAAAATGAGAATTAACCCTTCAAGTGATAACTCACTTCCCCTCCGCCAGCCCCTCAAATTAAAAAAATGAAAAAAAAAATAACAAAAGAACACAAAAACATATTGGTGAGAACATGATAAATTACAAGGACAAAATCTGAATTAATATATTACAAAATTTGAAAAATTCAAAAGACAAATGCAAGAACTAGTGTCTTGAGTAAATTTAATAGCAGTCAAACTTCTTGTAAAACTAGCAAATTTCAGAAAATTAAAAATAAGAAATTTATATACCAGCAAGGGGCCACAAATATGGGAGAGATTAAACACTTAAGAGAATAATATTATAGAATTATATGAATCACATTGGAACATCTATATGAAATAGGCTATTGTCTATGATTTGTTTCAAAACAGATGATGTGACATAATACATTTATTAGCAGGGAAGAAATTGAACATGTTATTTAGACCTTCTCCAAAATGATGGGTTCAGAGAGTTTTAAGTTCTTAAAAACAAAGAACAAACAGCGCTTATGCGCTCTGTTTTTCTGTGTTATGAAAAACAATATATTTCTTCTCAATTAAATTTATAAATCAAGTATAATTCTCACAATAAACCATGAAGATAACTCAAGAAAACCTATGGACTTTTTTTAAGAACAGAAATGTATTAATAAAACATTAATAATATGAATCAGCATGTTAAAATAATATCATACATTTAAATAAAGTTTATACAGGAATGCGAGGTTAGTCAAAATTAAGATATATATTAGTATATTAAGATACACTTTAATAAGCAAAGAAGGGAAGATATTAGTAGATGTTAAAAATAATTTGAAGAAATTTTATATTATTTCTTTACATTCAAGAACATTAAAAAAAAGCTTCGAGCAAACTATACATAGAAAAATACTAACTTTACATAATGAAGATTTCAAAGCTAATAAATAATATCAATATGATTAAACAATTTAAAATTTATTGTATGCATGCTATAATATATATTATATAGTATGTAATATTTTATTGTATATATTCTCTATATAGTATGTATCCTTTTTCAAAAAATTTTTATTTGCGTATAGTTGATTTACAATGTTGTGTTAGTTCCTGCTGTACAGCACAGTGTATCAGTTCTACATACGCATATACTCACTCTTTTTTAGATTCTTTTCCCATATAGGTCATTACAGAGTATTGAGAAGAGTTCCCCTTGCTATACAGCAGGTCCTTATTAATTATATATTTTATATATAGTAGCATGTATTTGTCAATCCCTGTCTCCCAATTTATCCCTCCACTGCCCAACCCACCTGCTTTGCTCCCTGGTAACCATAAGTTTGTTTTCTACATCTGTGACTCTACTTCTGTTTTGTAAATAATTTCATTTGTACCATTTTTAAACTTTTTTTAAATTTTTTTGACATAAACTGCATATATTTAAAGTATACAATTTGATTTTTTTTTCTTATTAGTAATGTATATATGGCAATCCCAATCTCTCAATTCATCCCACCCCAACTCTCTCTGCTTTTCCCTCTTGGTATCTATATGTTTGTTCTCTACATCTGTGTCTCTATTTCTGCCTTGCAAACCGATTGATCTGTACCATTTTTCTAGATTCTGCATATATGCGTTAGTATATGATATTTGTTTTACTGTTTCTGACTTACTTCACTCTATATAACAGACTCTAGGTTTATCCACCTCATTACATATAGCTCCATTTCATTCCTTTTTATGGCCGAGTAATATTCCATTGTATATATGTGCCACATCTTCTTTATCCATTCATCTGTCAATGGACACTTAGGTTGCTTCCATGTCCTGGCTATTGTAAATAGTGCTGCAATGAATGTTAGGGTGTATGTATCTTTTCAAATTATGATCTTCTCTGGATATATGCCCATGAGTGGGATTGCAGGGTCATATGGTAGGTCTAATTTTAGTTTTTTTAAGGAACCTCCATACTGCTTTCCAAAGTGGCTATACCAATGTACATTCCCACCAACAGCGTAAAAGAGTTCCCTTTTCTCCACACCCTCTGCAGCATGTATTGTTTGGTGATGGCCATTCTGACCAGTGTGAGGTAATACCTTATTGTAGTTTTGATTTGCATTTCTCTAATAATTAGTGATGTTGAGCATCTTTTCATGTGTTTTTTTGGCCATCTGTATATAGTACATATCGTTAAACTTATCATACTATATTTTAAGCTTTCCTGGAAGTTCCAACCAATACAATAAAAAAAATAAGAAGAAATACGAATATTATTTAGAAAAGGGGAGATTAAAATAATTATGACAATTTAGTAATTGAGTTACTTACACAGTACATTTTTAAGAGCAAGTTGTTTTCCTATATAACAGCAGTAACACATTAGATTGTCAGACACTAAAAGAAAACAGACAGCTCTCTCACACACACACACACACACACACTCATTATAAGCAGACTATTTGAATCTGAAAGTAACATAAATTATACATTTAACAGAAAAGAATTTTAAAGTATTTTTTCATTAAAGAAATTGTATTAAAATATGGTTTAACATTGTCACAAAAGGTAGTAATCAAGAGAAAAATAAAAATATGTCACTTAGGCTAAAAGTTATTTGGGAAGATAGTAAATATATATATATATTTTAAAGTCCAGATAGTTTGGCAAGAGAGAAAAGATAGGATATTTGAGAAAAAAGCTAAGAGTGAGAATTAACCAGGAACACAACATTCATATAATATGAGTTTATAAGAAAGGAAATAAGGAAACACAAATGAAGAATATATTAAATAAATTAAAGGAATAAATATTACCAGGCTTTAAGAGAGAAAGTGGTTTTCAATTTGCAAAACTCCAAAAAGCGTCGTCAGGTGAGTGAAAGAAGCCACATGTATGCTAGATATGAAGAAAGGAGTGCTTCCAAAGTGTCAGAGTGACAAAATACACAAACAGAAAGCAAAATTAAAAAAGAAAAACCCCCCAAAAAACCCCATAACAAAACAAAAAAACAAATATTGTTCCCCACAAAGGAAAAAAAAAAGTCAAAGACTTCAGCCTTCTTTCAGCAGCACTCTCTGCCAGAAAACAATGAATTAATGTTTTTGAAGCTTTGAGGGAAAATAATTGATGCTTAGAATTCTGTGTGTATCAAAAGAACAGATCAAATGTGAATACGAATTTAACATATGTTCAAATGTGAAGGACTCAAAAAAAATTGTTTCCCATGTACTCTTTCTCAGGGAAAATAGCTTTAGCAAATGAAAACAGAAACTAGGAAGAACAAGAAAGAACCAAATGTGGAATCAAATCACCATGCAGTTACATCACATGTGCATTAGGTAACTTAAATATGAAGCAGGCTTAAAAATATTTTAAAATGTTAGTCCAATTTAAAAGAGGAAATGAAATGGCCCCCAAAACAATGTTGCCATTAAGAAGGTGGATTTTATATTAATCTTCATTTTCTCTGTCTATAGTTTCTTCTTTTTCTGTGTTTAGATATATGGTCTTTGTAATTAGGGGAAACGGTCCAAGTGTCAAAACAGTTTTTGAGTGACAATACTATCAGACAGTAAGTCACATGAGAGCCTGGACTCGACCTGCTTTGTTTCCAGTTATTTCCTTAGAGGAGAGCATTCATCCCCAACATGTGTTATGTTGTTGGGGAAATAAATGAATACATTGACAAAATAAATTCCCAATTAAGCATTGAAGAAGTCCTTAAGGCATACAATTTAACCAGCATAGATTTTAAAACTTGACTTTGGATGAAAAGGATGCAATTTGTGCCCTCAGGGACCTTACACTCCAGTGAGGGACTCAAATATTCAAAAATGTAATTTCACTGAGCTAGAGTGTTGGTAGGATCCAATATGTACCCCGGTTTCACCACAGACCACCCACAAATCATGCTCTTATCACAGAAAGTAATGGATTTAAATGGAGCTCCATGATTATATACTCTATACCTTCATATTTCAGACTCGGGAACTCTGTTCTTGCATAAGAGGACACACGGGACAAGGCTTTCTTTCCATCCGGCCCCAACTATACAACACATTTACAATGTTAAGATCACAAATATTAAGATCTCAGAGAACAACAGACATCTGTAGTGTTCAACACTGTAACAAGTCATGTTTTTAATCCTTAAATTCATCTTTAATTAAAAAAAATTCAATTGAAGTATAGTGGAATTACAATATTGCATAAGTTTCAGGTGTGCAGCACAGTTATTCAGTATATATTTCTTTTTCAGACTCTTATCCCTTACAGCTTATTACATAATATTGAGTATAGTTCCCTGTGCTATACAGTAGGTCCTTGTTGTTTATTTTATACATAGTCGTGTGTATATGTTAATCCCAGCCTCATAATTTATCCATACCCCCACCCTCCTTCCGCTTTGGTAACCATGAGTTTGTTTTCTGTGTCTGTGAGTCTCTTTTTGTTTAGGAAATAAGTTCATTTGTGTCCTTTTCTTAAAAAAATTCTACATATAAGAGATAATTGTATGGTATTTGTCTTTCTCTGTCTGGCTTACTTCACTTAATATGATAATCTCTAGGTCCATCCAAGTTGTTGAAAATGGCATTATTTCATTTTTTATGGCTCGGTTATATTCCATTACACACACACACACACACACACACACACACACACATATACATACACAAGAACAGAGTTCCTGAGTCTGAAATAAGAAGATATAGAGTATGTTATCATGGAGCACCATTAAAATCTATTACTTCCAGTGGTAAGAGCACGATTTGTGGCTGGTCTGTGATGAAACTGGGGTACACATTGGATCCTACCAACACTCCAGTTTGACAAAATTAAATTTTTGTGTGTATAGAGATATATACACACACATACCCCCCCATACATTCTTTATCCATTCATCTATCAATGGACATTTAGGTTGCTTCCATTTCTTGCCTACTGTAAATAGTAGCAAGTCATTCTTATGCTTACATTTTGGTATTTCAAAGTCAATCTGGGTGCTATGTGGAGGGAGTTAGTAGTTATCTGGCTTAGAATCCCAGTCCTGAGTTCTGTTCATGAGCATGATGGACTAGCACAGAGCAGATCAACCCTGCCCTTGAAAACAATTAGAAAAGCTGGATAGTATGCTTTTTTTTTTTTTTTTTTAATTATGTGGGGTCTTAAATATCTAGCAAGGCAGCCAGGACATGAGAGTCCCAAAGGATAAGTGTTGAGGTGAGTCTGATATTCTACTCTACCTTTCACCCCAGCAACTTAAGGATGCCTTCAAAAGATATGTGCAGAGTCTGAGAACCTAGTTAAAAACAGCTGCTACAAGACAAAGAGGATGAGTAGAGCCTCTAGCTGCCTCAGGAGCATAAGCGGAAGAGTTCATGGATCTTATTTCTTAAGTGTCTAAGATACCATATAGAAGGAAAGAGGAGGGAAGTGAAAATGACATTTCCCCTTGACACATTCTCTTTTGTGCTGGCTGAAAGGTGAAGAAGAAAGTAGATGCCAGGGGACTGAGGAGCAGCTTTATGGCATCAGAGACATGAATATTGTAGTTCAGAGCACTCCAAGGTGAAGGAGCCTTGGTAAACACCCCATAATTTTAAATAGACACCCCTTTAAGACCAGGAGAGTCAACTGGACTCATGTCTTACAATACCTAGAAATCAGCCTCAAAGTTGCTCAATCCCAGACTGGTGGTCCGCTACTCAGCTCAATACAAACTATAACCTAAAGAAAATAATCTCTGAAATCAGAGAATATCACCCAGGGACTCTACATACAAAGTATATAGCATATTTAACATCCACCATTCTTTTAAAAATTATTAGGAACTCCAAGAAAAAGGACAAAGAGAAGGCAGAGATGAACTGAAAATCTCAATACCTCAAATAAAAGCTAGAAACGAGCTCTTCCCTTCTTCCCTTCTATCCTTCTCCTTTTCTCCCTTCTTTTTCCTTTGCCTTTTTTTTTTTAATGATTCTATACCCATCCATTTCCTTGTCTTCCATGTCTTTTGTTTTCTTCTCTTCCCTGAGCTGACCAGGACCAGTGAGGTCCTGCCTGGGGAGCCCCTCTAAGCTGAGGAGATGGTCTGGACTGTAGGGCTTCAGAGCAAGAACTGAATAGGCCGACAGAGCTGAGGAGAAGCTGGAGTGAGAAGGTCTGAAGGGCCGGGAGGTGACCAAGACTGCAGAGTCTGTGGAGTCAGACACAAAAGTACACATACAATATCTTTCCATGTGTATAAATTGTGTAAACTTACAAAAATGCATATAAATGGTATAAACTTGCCAAAATACATATAAATTGTATAAACGTACAAAAAAGAAAAAAGCTAGTGGTGTCAAGTCAGGAGAGTGGTTACCTTTAGGGAGGGAGATAGAGATTGAGAGTACAGAAAGGGGAGGTCTGGCATGCAGATAAATTTCTATCTCGACTAGAGTGAATGACTTGATTATGTGTTTTCTTCATCTATGAGTGAAAATTACCAAGCTGTACACTCAGTATCTGTAGTTTTCTACATGTAAGTTATACTTTAATAAAAGTGTTCTTGGAATATAAATTCTGATCTGAGTTTTTATGAATAAATTAGATTTAGCTGAAAGTAAAGCAAGGAGAGTTAAGTATCTGGCAATGTGAGTACGGGCGCAGGAGCATAAAATAGTATGATAAATGTGTAAACTACATAAGCTCCACAAATGAAATGGAAACTTCGAGGCAGGAAGTGGTAGAGATGAAGCTAAAAAAGCAGGGAGGGACAAACACATGGAAAGACTTGAATATGATACTGAGAATTGTGGCTTATAAGATGTAGAAATGGGAAACACTGAAGGCTTACAAGGGGAAGACTGTGTGGGGGGCAGGGGAGAAAGGGATTGTATTTACTGGTGACATTCCAGCAAGTGAATGGTTGAAGAAAATGAAAAGATTGGGGTTAGAAAAACTGTGAGGTAAAAAACTGGGTAGAAACATGAATTCCATTTATATTAAGAACTGTGCCTAAACAAATGTGGTAAGTTTCACCACAAAATGTAAAGGTTTTTTAAACTTGACAATTTAAAAGTCATAGTGTAACTTACAAAAATTTGGTGTTATATATGGAGAGAAATTGTAAGAAAGTGTTGAGTATTTCCTCATTTTTCATATGATGCCACTTGAAATTGATAGATTAATAATATATGGTAACATATTCATATACATATATTGTATATAATGTTATTTACATACATATATTATGGTATTTAAAGTTATGAAGACAATGATACATGAAGTAGAGTCTAAGAACATTACAAACTATGAAAACCAAAACCAAAATCATACACACCAAGTAAAAGAAAATATAGATCACTGAGCAAGTAAAAGATACCATAGGAAACATTAATACGAATGGAATAACATAAATGACAGAATTCAGAACAAAAATATCTGTTATAGCAACAAATGTCAGTGGGATAAACTAACCCATTAAAACAAAAAGACTCAGGTTATATAAAAAATAAAACCTAACTACGTGCTATATACATGAGACACCTGAAATGGACTCAAAAGGGTTGAAAATAAAAAGACAGGCTAAAATTACACCAGGAAAACACAAAAACATAAATCACAATATTGATATCAAAGTTAAATCCAAGACACAAAAATAAATGACAAGAGAGCTTTGTCATAATAAAGGGCACAGACACATAGAAGATCAAATGATCGTGAGTCTTCGTGCATCAAATAACAAAATAATTAAAATGTGTGACCAAGAATTGCAGGCAATAAAAGGAAAAAGAAAAATGTTAATTAGCAGAGTTTAACTTGTCTCTTGTCCCATGACTGATCCAATAGATACATTTTTTAAAGTTATATAGAGGATTTAAAGCACAATTTAAAAAGTAGGCCTGGTGGAAAAATATCCCCTGTACTGTACACTGGAAGGCAGTATCTTTTCAAGTATCTATGTTTGCAAACATTGACCACATGTTAGGCAAAGCCTTTCTTTAGTACTACCATATTTCTCATATGTTTACCTCCATTCTCATACCATTATTTTATTCTAAATCACAATCTCACGCTGAGACTTCTAAAAATACTCTCCCTGTCCTGTTCTCCAGACTTAATCTCTAGTCAGTAGACAAAGAGATTTCCCCATAAAAAAAGTTAAAGAAATAATCTCTTTGGGAATACTGAAGCAAAAGTTGTAAAGAAATTACTGAATGGAATACTATAATACTTTAAGGTATTAATGCATACTAACAGAAGAAATGTTTCAATATTAGTAATTGTCTAACATTAATGATCATCTGTATATACACCAAAAGAACTATTGATAAAAGGAAGCATTTATTCCTGATCTGAGTTATATTTCTATTACATTGTCAATACCTTGGGAAAAGGTAGCCTAGCTTAATGTATTTAATATGTACGTATGTATATATATCATATTTTAATTATATATTTTATTTATGCATATATGTGTGTATAAATACACACAGGGAGACACACATAAATATATTTTTATATCACTGCAGAGATATGATCCTAAGCTTATATTTTTTCATTTTGTTAAGTTAATTTTGATTGGAGTGTAGTTGATTTACAATGTGTTTGTTTCTGCTGTATAACAAAGTGAATCAGTTATGCATATACATATATCCACTCTTTTTTAGATTCTTTTTCCATATAGGTCATTACAGAGTATTGAGTAGGGTTCCTTGTGCTATACAGTAGGTCCTTATTAGTTATCTATTTTATATATAGTAGTGTGCATATGTCAATCCCAATCTCCCTATTTATCCCTCCTCTACTTCCACCTTGGTAACCATGTTTGTTTTCTACCTCTGTGACTCTATTTCTGTTCGTAAAGACAGAGAAAGACAAATATCATATGATATTGTTTATACGTGGAATCCAAAAAAATGGAACAAATGAACTAAGCTTATTTTTTAATGTATATTTTTTGCTTGCTTCTCTCTTCTTCCCTCCCCTTCCACTTTTATCCTTCCCACAAAGGAACCCAGATCATCAACTTAGCATATGTTCTTTCTGATTTTTGCTCATGCTTAAGTAATTACATACAAACATATGTATATGCACATATACACATATAGACTCAGGACATATACATAAATCCATATATACAAAAGTGTTGTTTGTGAGTTCTGACATTATTTAATAAAAATGTTTTTATAATATACACAATTTTCTACATATTGCTTTTCTCCCTCAGCATAATATCTAGTGCAAATCCCTCCACATCAACTTGTGCAGCTCTGAGGCATTTTATTTCTGGTATAATAGCCTGTGATATGGATATAAGATAAAATATTCAACCTATAATTGGAATTCACATTGTTTCCTTATTTTGTCACTACAAATGATGCATCATAAAATATCTGTATTTCATTGTAGTGGGTTGGGTTTCCTGGGAAACAAACTCTTGAGTTCCTAAGTGTTGCAGCAGAGGCTCAGAATTTCTTTTGGATTCTATGTATTTTTCTGTTAAATTTGTAAATGTTCTTTGGGCATTACAGACATGAATCCTTTATCTGCTATCTCTGGTATCTGCATTGAACACATTTCATTAAAAAACTATTTTATCATATACTGAATTTATTAATGGCATATTTTACCATCAACCTTGTGTTATTTTTACATTAGAATGTTTATTTTACTGGAATTTCTTTGGGGAAGGGTATAAAATAGAAGTCCAAATATATTTTCTGGTGATGGATAATATTTCACTAGTATCACTTATTAAATAATCCCTCATTTTCCGTTGATTTGACAATACACATATCTATATTAATTCACATATATACAAGGATCTACTTCTGGAATATTTATTTACTTTACCAATAACAACTCAATAAATTAGAAATATATTGGGTTGGCCAAAAAGTTTGTTTGGGTTTTTCTGTAACATCTTATGGAATAACCTGAATGAAGTTTTTAGCCAACCCGTATTTATAAATCTGTAATCTGATACATATACATGAAATCAAAGGTAAATATAATGATTGATAAGTGAAGTACAAGAAGTCTTACCATTAAAATAAGGAAACCACCTTTTATTTAAATTATTTCAAAAGCATGATTCAAAACAATAAGAAAAGAGGCATTAAAAATGGAAGCAAATTTATTAATATTTGACATGATATGATTGTATATTTAGGAAGAAAATCAAATGATAAACCATTTTAACAGTAAGAGACTTTTTATAAATTGCCTAGTTAAAATTTTAACATGCAAAAATCAATTGCTTCCTAGATACAAACAGTAAAGTTAAAAAAACAAAATCAAGAAAGATCCCATTTACAAGAGCAACAAAAAAGATAAACAATCTGAAAAGAAACTGAAGAAATGTTCAGTGTCTGTTGGAAGAGAATAATAAAACTCTACTGAGAGGCATAAAAAAAGAATTGAGACAAAGGAAAGGCACATTTCTTGTAGCTATAATGATTCAATATTGTGAAGAGTTCAGTTCTTTCTAAATTTATCTATAAATTCATTATAAGATTTGGCTATCTCAAGGACAGTGAAGAGGTCCTGGGCTCCCAGGACACGGGTAAAAATATGACCCTGCCTGGAGTTAAGATGAAGATTTGCAACCACTACTGCCTTATATGTAGTAAGAAATAACAAATTACTTTCTTATATATTCTTTTTAACTTATGCTATCTGATTGGTTAGGTAGGCTCATTCCTCAGGAAGTCTTAACACATTTGATTTTTGAGTCAGGCTTGTAGAAGGACAGGGGTTCCAGAAGTCCATGACCTTAACCTAGAGCATGCCTGTGGGCAAGGCCAGTAAAGAATAAAAGTGAAAATATTTCCCTAGCTTATAAATTGTACCATCAAGCAATGTACAAGTACTCAGTTCACTTTGAAAATATTCTCTTAATGTCTCCACTATACTGCATTGTAATTTTCTTATTACTTGTCTGTCTAGATTAGACCCATGGGTCAAATCTGGCCTGTTGTCTGTTTTTATAAATAAAGTTTTTATAAATAAAGTTTTTTTAAGTGCTTTTATTGAGATACAGTTAACAGACAATAAACAACATATATTTAGAGTGTACAATTTGGTATCCCAATCTCCCAATTCATCTCCCCCCAACCCTCCCCACTTTCTCCACTTGGTGTCCATGTGTTTGATCTCTACATCTGTGTCTCTATTTCTACCTTGCATTTCCTCTTTCATAGTTGTTAGCATTTGCCTTATGCATTGAGGGGCTCCTATATTGCATGCATATATATTTATAATTGTTGTCTCCTCTTCTTGGATGAATCCCTTGATCTTTATGTAATGTCCTTTCATGTCTCTTGTAACATTTTTTATTTTAAAGTCTATTTTATCTGATATGAGTATTGCTACTCCAGCTTTCTTTTGATTTCCATTTGCATGGAATATCTTTTTCCATCCCCTCACTTTCAGTCTGTATGTGTCCCTAGGTCCGAAGTGGGTCTCTTGTGGATAGCATATATATAGGTCTTGTGTTTGTATCCATTCAGCCAGTCTGTGTCTTTTCGTTGGTACATGTAGTCCATTTACATTCAAGGTAATTATTGATATGTATGTTCCTATTACCATTTTCTTAATTGTTTTGTTTTTGTTTTTGTAGGTCCTTTTCTTCTCTTATGTTTCCCGCTTAGAGAAGTCCCTTCAGCATTTGTTGTAGGGCTGGTTTGGTGGTGCGGAATTCTCTTAGCTGTTGCTTGTCTGTAAAGCTTTTGATTTCTCTGTCGAATCTGAATGAGATCCTTGCTGGGTAGAGTATTCTTGGTTGTAGGTTCTTCCCTTTCATCATTTTAAATATATCATGCCCCTCCCTTCCGGATTGCAGAGTTTCTGCTGAGAAATCAGCTGTTAACCTTATGGGAGTTCCCTTGTATGTTATTTGTTGTTTTTCCCTTGTTGCTTTTAATAACATTTCTCTGTCTTTATTTTTTGTTGATTTGCCTACTATATGTCTTGGTATGTTTCTCCTTGGGTTTATCCTGCCTGGGACTCTCTGCACTTCCTGGACTTGGGTAGCTATTTCCTTTCCCATGTTAGGGACGTTTTCAACTATAATCTCTTCCAATATTTTCTCAGGCCCTTTCTCTCTCTCATCTCCTTCTGGGACCCCTATAATGCAAATGTTGGTGCATTTAACATTGTCCCAGAGGTTTCTTAGGCTGTCTTCAGTTCTTTTCATTCTTTTTTCTTTATTCTTTTCCACATCAGTAATTTTCACCATTCTGTCTTCCAGGTCACTTATTTGCCCTTCTGCCTCAGTTAATCTGCTATTGGTTCCTTCTAGTGTATTTTTCATTTCAGTTATTGTGTTGCATATCTCTGTTTGTTGGCTCTTTAATTCTTCTAGGTCTTTGGTAAACTTTTCGATCTTTGCATCCAGCCTTTTTTCAAAGTCCTGGATCATCTTCACCAACATTATTCTGAATTCTTTTTCTGGCAGGGTGCCTATCTCCTCTTCATTTAGTTGTTTTTTTGGGGTTTTATCCTGTCCCTTCATCTGGTACAAAGTCCTCTGCTTTTTCATTTTCTCTGTCTTTCTGTGGATGTGGTTTTCAGTTCCACAAGAAGAAATACTGCTGATACTGCTTGATTCTGCTGTCTGCCCTCTTGTGGAGGAAGCTATCTAGGAGGCTCTAGTGTGCTTCCTGATGGGAGGGACTGATGGTGGGTAGGGCTGGGTGGGTGGAGCTCAGTAAGACTTTAATCCGATTTGGTGGGCAGAGCTCAGTAAAACTTTTATCTGCTTGTCTGCTAATGGGTGGGGCTGTGGTCACACCTTGTTGGTTGTTTAGCCGGAGGCAACTTAGCACTGGAGCTTGCAGGCTCTTTGGTGGGGCTAATGGTGGACTCTGGGAGGGTTCATGCCAATGAGCACTTCCCAGAACCTCTGCTGCCAGTGCTCCTGTCTCCTTGGTGAGCCACAGCTGCCCCCCACCTCTGCAGGCAACCCTCCAACACCAGCAGGTAGGTCTGGTTCAGTCTCCTCTGGGGTCACTGCTCCTTCCCCCTGGGTCCTGGTGAGCACACTTTTTTGTGTGCCCTCCAAGAGTGGAGTCTCTGTTTCCCCCAGTCCTGTGGAGGTCCTGTAATCAAATCCTGCTGGTTTTCAAAGTCTGATTCTCTGGAGATTCCTCCTCCCATTGCTGGACTCCCAGGTTGGGAAGCCTAACATGAGGCTCAGAACCCTCACTTTAGTGGGTGGACTTCTGCAGTATAACTGTTCTCCAGTTTGTGAGTCACCCACCCAGCATTTATGGGATTTGATTTTAATGTAATTGCGCCCCTCCTACTGTCTAATTGCAGCTTCTCCTTTGTCTCTGGATGTGGGGTGTCTTTTTTGGTGAGTTCCAGTGTCTTTCTGTGGATGATTGTTCAGCATTTAGTTGTAATTCCAGTGCTCTTGCAAGAGGGAGTGAGTGCATGTCCTCCTACTCCACCATCTTAATCCTATCTTCTTATAAAGTTTATTGGAGCACAGCCACACCACTCATTTACATACTGTCTATGGCTCCTTTCACTCTGCAGTGGCAGAGCTAAGTAGTTGGAACAGAGATAGTATGGCCTGCAAAGACATTTACTGTCTGACCCTTAAGAGGCAAAGTTTGCTGACATTGGTTCTTAACCATAAAAATGAGGACAACTTCATTTCTTTCATATCTCAGCATACTCCACACTTCGGTCATACATTGTGCTTAAAAACTATTTTTGCATTAATGAATTCAAAGAAGAAATATTCTTTCATTTCTTTGTTAAATTTAGACTACTAATGTTTTATTTATTTATATGTATTTCCTTGGCTATTTTCAATGGAAATGAGGTGGGAGTAAATCTGAGAAGGGCAGCAAAAAAACATGGCTCAGAAGTTGATAAAAGGTGAGGCTGAGATATGAAGAAAGGATTGAAGGCAAATTATAGTAGAGATGGAAAGTGTGACATGGGGGTAAGATACTTGATGGGGGCTTGGAGAGGCAACACTAGTAAAGTCTCCCCAGATCAAGAGATCGGGGGTTTATTTCTGTTTCTGATTCTTATAATAGTTGACTGCTTTTCCCACCCAAAATTAAACCCCATTTCTTATTTCCAAATGTGTAGAAACTCTTTACTTGTCTTTATTCCCAATTTCACCACCCCCTTGCTGTAAGCCACCATTGTACATTCCCTGGGTTCTACAACAGCCTTCTAATTAGACTCTGTTATCACTATTAGTTAGGGTACCCTTGGGTGCAAATAAGAGAAAATCCAACTCTAACTGGCTAAGGGATAAAGAGAATTTACTGTATTATTTAATTAGAAATTCTAGCAGCAGTTCAGATTTTAGGCATGACTATATCAGAAATCTAGGTCCATTTCTGTACTAGTATTTTGTTTGTACTCCTTTGCAGTGGATCTCGTCTTCCCGCTGGTTTCCCTCCTGGTTTAAGACGGTGATCAGCAGCAGTCCACACCTCAGCTTTCCTCATTCACATTCAAGGGGAGAGAAAAGGTATCTCGTTCACCAAATATGAAGCAAGGGCCCCAGGACTGAAAACCGTTCATCCAACCTGAGCCAATCACCCTGGCAAGAAGAATGAGATCCTACTACATGGCTTCTCACTGTTATATTGGTAGAGATGCTTACAAATAGGGTAAATAAAAAGTTGAGTGGACCAAATGTAAAATGGATAGCTAGTGGGAAACTGCTGCATAACACAGGGAGATCAGCTCGATAATGGGTGATGACTTAGAGGGCTGGGATAGGGAGGGGATATGGGGATATATGTATAAATACAGCTGATTCACTTTGTTGTATAACAAAAACTGGCACAACAGTGTAAAGGAATTATATTTCAATAAAGAACTTAAAAAATAAAAAAAGGTGAGTGGTTCTCAAAATTGTGCATCAGATTCTCCTGGAGGGCTTGTTAAACCACAGATCGCTGGGTTCCTCTTGCAGAATTTCTGATCTAGGAGGTTTTGGGTGAGACCTGAGATTCTACATTTCTAACCAATTCCCACGTGATGCTAATGCTGTTGGTTTACACTATGGGAATAGCTGGTGTAGGGAAAGATGTGTTTAAAAATCCTTTCCAAAGTTATGGAGAGGCTGGGACATACGTAGACCCCCATTTATTTTCAGAGAGGACCTAAATATACTGTTAGGTACGAGACTGTTGAACGTTTTCATTTAATAGACCCAGAGCCTTGAGTTCTGGGAAGATTGAGAAAGGACTGAATTACATGACTGCCTTAAGTTTTTGACATGGATCTTTAATTCTTTTTGCTGGGCCAATTTTAGCTCTTGGAGTTTTGTCAAAGTCCCAACTCTAAGGAAAGAAGAAAATTCTCTAATCATTTCTGGAAAATAAAAGCACCAAAGTATAGACTGAGGGTCTTATAGCTCCAGTTGGACCCATACCCTTGGACAGCTGAGTTGAAGGACGGACCCAAAGATTAACTGCAAGGATCTAAAGAAGCGGTCAGTTCATTTGTTCTCATGCTTCACCATCAGATTCCAGGGTGATCCAAGTGACATGGAGACCGATGTTAATAACAAAATTACCACCCACAGGAGGTTAAAAATGGCAAAAATCAATGCTAGACTGAACTGGCCCCTGCTGGAGCCTGATATCATTAGGAAGGCTTTGAATCAAGAGCAGCTTGACAGCAAGGCAGAGTCCCACTGTGAGAAGTGCTAACAAAAAAAAGTACAAAAGAAAAGAAAACAACAACAGCAACAAAACCTGCCCCTTTGGCCCTAGCCTAGCCTTCTGTAGCTGATAAATAAAAGGATAGTTTACCTGATTCACAAAGTAGCCACAGTTTCCTCTGAAGTCACCAAAGTGACATCTTTTTATATATCTTTCATTGGAGGGTGGCCTCTAACTGATTATCTTAAGCAGCTAGGGCTGCCATAACAAAATACCATAGACTAGGTGGCCTCAATAGCAGAAACTCATTTCTCACAGTTCTAGAGGCTAGACCTCCAAGATCAAGGTGTCAGCAAGGTGGGTTTCATTCTGAGGCTCTTCTCTTAGCTTATAAGCGGCCAACATCTCACTGTGTCTTCACATGGCTTGTCCTCTGTGTGCGCCTTTTGAAGTTTAAGAGCTCTCTCTTTCAACCTGCTGTCTTTTCCTATATGGGTAGTAATCTCATCATGAGACCCCCATCTTCACAAGCTCATCTAACTCTAATTAACTCCCAAAGGCTTCAACTCCAAATACTATTACCTTGGAAGTTAAGATTGTAACATATGAATTTTGGGGTTCCCAAACATGCAGTCCGTAATTCTGACCCTTGATTTCATTAGGCAATGATGCTTTCTTTCCCTTTAAAAGTAAGAGAGAATAAACCAAACCTGGGAGAGAAAATCTTAGTCAGGCAAAGGAATTAGAATTGTTGGGTCTCTGGCTCTGCTCAGTCAAGAAGATTCCATGACGGATAACTGTAATTGTGGGTGGCCATCAGCTCTGGGTAGAAAAGCTTTCCAAAACTCTTTCTGCATCTGCGACCATATATTGTTCTCCCCTCTTTTACAGGCAGAAGACAGAAGGAAATGGAAACACGTGAAGCCCAGGGAACAAGCATGAAAAAGGCTCCCTCTCCAGGCTGTCATTTAGGCGGCTGCTTCTGTCACAGGCACTAGGAATTGTGAATTACAGACTCCCTGCCTTCCAGCCAAAGCTGCCCCCCATGGACCTCTCTCTTGTTGCTTTCTGATTATTTCAGTTTCCTGTAAAACAACCCCGAGTTCAGAAGCCCTTGTTGTAAAGGGAGAGAAAACATTTAGGTGACTAAGCCACTGCACACAGGTGTCGTGCAGAAGCGATGTCTTTTACCAAACAGCCTGCACCCTAAAGCATGTGTAAGGCACATTCAGGCTTAATTCTCTTGGTAGACTAATATAAACACATAGATAGTGTTTTATAACATGTAAAAGCAAATCCATGCACACCCTCTGACTTGATTTGCGGAGTAACATAGTGAGTTAGAATTATAATAACCTTCCCCCACCCAACTTTATAAATAAAGATATGTGAATTGTGTCATGTTTTCCTAGCTTCTCTTTGTGGGTTGTGGGATTGTTGGACATCAGATTCCACTAACCTAAGACGGTGTTGTTAAAGGTGTGGTTTGAGAAAGGGAAGAGGGCTATGCCCAACACACACACACACACACACACACACACACACACACACACGCTGCAGTCACAGTAATCTTGTTAAAACGGAAATTTGAGTATGTCACTTAGATAAGCAATGAGGAAAGGAAGGTTCTGATGTGGGAAAATTGCAATGCAAGCTCTTCTGTAAGCTGTGTGCGGTAAGCAGGGCAAATCACATTCCCCTCTAGACTTTCCTTCTGAGATGAAACCCTCATACTAGGTGATGCCAGGACACTGAGCATTTGCTGTTCTCCAGGCACTGTGCTCGAAGCACTTTAACTGTATTATCTCCTTTAGTCCTTACAGAAAAACTGTGCTTTTAGGAATTTTATTACCCTTATTTTTTTCTCTTTCATTTCTTTCTTTTCTTTTTACAGTTAAATTCTAGGCTGGCAGAGTAAATTACTTACTTAAAATTGCATTGCTGGTAAGTGAAGAACTAGGATATAAACAAAGGTGTGTATGACTCCAGGCATGCATGGAGCTATGCATGCAGTATTCATCCTTTTAACAGATTATTATTGCATCTTTACTTGGTCCCAGAAGTTGCTCTAGGCGTGAGATATAAAAATCTGCTTGAACTCTGCCCTTATGGAATTTACCATTTAAGAGGGGAGAGAGTTTTTAATCAAATGAGTAAAACTATGCTTGCAAAATAGCAACACTTCTAAGTGTTGTGAAAGATAAGCTCCTGGTGATATGAGTAAATAGAGCACCTCTCCTGGGAAGGTTAGCCTAGGGAGAAAATTGTTCTGAAATCTTCTAGCCTTTCTTACCCAAGGTTGACCCAGCTGGCGCAGACCAAACATTGGAAACACGGAGGGTTAAAGATTGGTTGTGAGTTGTCATGGATGATAGGGTGGTTAAACATAATCAACCTGGAGTGCTACTGAGAGATACACAAATGTACAGAATACAACCGATCACACAGGAAGAAACGGAAGGAACCAGGCTACCCCTCTCCCACTGAGGAACTAGAGAAAAGATTATGAGCTGGTGCTGAAGAGTCCCATTGGATCTGATTCTGAGGTAGCAGTTAGTTAGGATGGGGGTAGAGGTGGGTAGTCTAACCTTAAGTAGCTATCTATATTATAGATAATAACAATAATTTTTCTCCATTTTTTCGTTCCCTAATTTCTCTCAGCAATGTTTTATTAGTTTTCGGTATACAGATCTTGCACATCTTTTTGTTTTGTTTTGTTTTGGCCATGCCACGTGACATGTGGAATCTTAATTCCCCGCCAGGGAGTGAACCTACGCCCCCTGCAGTGGAGGCATGGAGTCAACCACTGGACTACCAGGGAAGCCCCAATAATAATAGTGTTAAGTAAAACTATCTCCATTTGGGGGGTATCGAAGTACAGTGAAACCACATAGACATAAGGGCAAAAAGAGGCTCTCGTCTGCTAGGACACAGCACCTGAGATTAATGGTTCAGGTTTTTGCCCATCAGACTTCATCCAAATGAAAGGATTAAAAATCCCGGTTACACCCGCTTCAAAATGGATTGTTTTTCTGACTACTTGTCCTTAAGAATTTCATGAGCAACATCCTGTATTTGTGTCGGGGAAAGCAACTCTGTTTGCCACATTCTCCACTGGGTCTCTTATTTTTAGAGCCAAGAAGGTTTTTCTGTTTGTTTCTTTGTTTTTAATTGTTTCATTTATTTTCTCTCCCACATCCCCTTTTCTCATTGTATTTACTTGTTATTTATTGTTTTTCTTTGGGTAATGGAGAAATGAGGAAAGAAAAACATGACATCTTTTAAAAAGCCTGGCTCTTTTGACACTGATCTTTTTAGTAGTCTTGGGGTGGAACTTGCTGTTACAAGGGCAATTTTGAAACCATCTTAATTGGGGTCTCTAAAGTTCAACACGATCCATCCCATTATTTGTCATTTCTAAGAGATCACAGGATAAAACATAATTAAAAGATCCTTAGCATTAAACTCACAATGTTAAGAGCATCTATATTTTGATCTTTATGTTTTATTTGTTTAATAAATTTACTGTCTGGTACAAGAGTGTAAAGCAATTATATTCCAATAAAGAGCTAAAAAAAATAAATTTACTGGATCATGGTTTCTAAGAATGCCATATATACAGGAGAAAACCAAACTGAATTTTCTAGGGGATCCATTTGAATCCCCTGAGAAGCTGTTACCCACAGTTTCAAGGAATGAAGTTTAGAAATATGGGCTAGTTCATTACCAAAGTGAAAGAGGGATGAGGGCTAAAAATAAAATGGCTAGGAGAATTTTAAAATCCCGTATTAATAAGAGGAAAAACAGACATTTGAACAATTAAAACTTAATTAAGATCTTGGCAAAGAGCTGTTGTTTAAAAAGTAGGTAAAGAAAAATTAAGCAGAAATTATTAACTAGAAAAAGAGTGTCTGAATAATATTTACAGAATTTTCTAATTTATCAAACCATTTCCACTTATTTTAAGCAGAATGAAAGATGAGAAGGATCTAGGATGAGAACAAGAAACAATGCTCTGCTTCCTAGTAATTATCTCAAGTTCTTAGACCATTTCCCTTTAGGAATTAAAATTAGGGCAGAATCAGAAAAATATAGAGTGTGGAATTTTTGAGCTATCTTCCCCAGAATGTACTATTTTAAGGAACATGAGAGATTATAATCCTGTCAACAAATCACTGTTGGACAGGAGGTATTTAATGGATCTCATTTTGGGGGACAGAGTTGTTAGTTCTTTGAGTGTCTTCACTGCTTCTCTCATGCTGCTGACATAGGAGCTGAAGACAGCTCCCAAGCATACATGACACCATGACAGCACACACAGCCTGGGCCCTGATGCATTTAAGTCATCATCCTTGAACTGCAAAAGGAAGGGAAGGAGGGCTGGCCAGGCCAGGTGTGGGGCTACCATTTTCTGAGGCTCTATAATCCAGTGGTCAAAGGGCCAAACCACCCTCAGCTGGCCTGGGTTTGAATCTTGGCTCTCTTCATTACTTGTGTATCTTTGGGACGTCCTCTCAAGCCCCTGTCTTCCATTTCATCTGTATGCAACACACGTAAGAGTAGAACGTAGCTCGTGAGATAAAGTTGTGCCTAGAACATGTCAGGTTATTCTCTGAATATTGGAAAGTATTCTTAGGATTATTGCGGTAATGCTAATAAATGTTCAGTGCTGCCCTGAGGGAGATGACCTTTGGCTCATTCTGAATTGCACTAACATACAAGATTTTGTTTTGCTCCTTTTTCCTTTTTCGTCTATAGGGAGTGGTAATTCTCAATGTTAGTGATGTTTTGGTACTAGCCACTGTTTCTTGTGTGAATTAAGGCCCCAGATAGTAGCTGATTGGACAAAGTCCAGGCTCCAGAGAGAAGGAACTGGGATTGCCTTTGAAATACTTTCAAGGCCCCAATCGAATGGTGTGAGGTTCCAGGAAGAGCTCTCATCCTATCAGGGGAAGCAGGCAGCAGATCAGGAAATTAAGTTCTATAGGCTGGATTAATATGGGGGCAGGAACAGTAATGTCAGTGGGAACAACAGCAGCAACATCACCTAGACCTCAGGTGGACTTCAACGAACCCTAAAGTGGTCTAGATATTAGTGTGTACCTCCCAGGGCATTCAGGTGACTGTCTTGCTATTTCTGTTGAATTCCTTCCCCGATAGGTCATTATGATTTATGGTATGCCATCCAAACCTGCCCCAGCTGACAATACCAGGGATGGCCATCTGACCTAAAGGCAGACCTCTACAGTCTGGCCAGTGGCCCAGGTAGCTCCAGAAAAGTTTCCCAGAAATACTTCTACTGTCAGTTCTAATATGTGACAGCTGACCAATTACCAGAAAGACATGGCTGGGGACTTGAATTGAAACAAGAAAAATATTGATATATATCAAGGAAAGACCTGTAGTGAACAGGCAAATGGAGGTCTAATAACTACAGGACAATGAAATATAATAACTAGTTTTTATAACAACTGAGTGATCAGTAAACATTTGCTTTATGTTCAGTATATTGTGCCTCAGAAGCATGAAACATAATAAAGATGTTTAAAGGAACTTACTTCTAAACTAGAAGGATTTTTTTTTTAATTGACGATTACAAAAATGCATACTAAGCTCTTTGTAAACATACTTATTTAGATTGTGCATTCTTTGGTGTTTCTAGATGGGTAAGATTTAGCTGTTATTGAAAGTAGTGAGTGATTAGATTTCCCTGGTGGCACAGTGGTTAAGAATCCACCTGCCAATGCAGGGGACACGGGTTCAATCCCTGGTCCGGAAGGTCCCACATGCCACGGAACAACTAAGCCTGTGTGCCACAACTACTGAGCCCATGTGCTGCAACTACTGAAGCCCTCGTGCTTAGAGCTCGTGCTCCGCCACAAGAGAAGCCACAGCAATGAGAAGCCCGCACACGGCAAGGAAGAGAAGCCCGCACATGGCAAGGAAGAGTAGCCCCCTGCTCGTCGCAACCAGGGAAAAGCCTATGCACAGCAATGAAGACCCAATGCAGCCAAAAAAAATAGTGAGTGATAAAATAAATAGACAATTTTAAATGCCTCCCTTTCCTAAGGATTGTTAGATGGGTGAACCTGGGAAATCAAATACAGACCTACGACAAATTAATCCCTAGAAGGGAAGGGGAGGTGACAGTTATTAACAATCTCCTCTTGCCAGGTAATGTGCTAAGGGATTTACCAATTTATACTTAAATCTTCTCAATAGTCACAGGAGTTAGGCATACGTATTTCTGTTTTATGGATAAGGAAACAGAGCTGTTTTTTCATACATTCTAGCTACCTCTTGGTGCCAAACAAATCATCTGAAACTTAGCAGCTTATAAAAATACTCTACTGTGATTTCTCATAGCTTTGTAGGAAGACTGGGCTCAACTGGCTGGTTCTCGTTCTGGCTTCCTAATGCTTAGCTGGGCCTAAAGCGATCTGAAAACTCTGCAGAGCTGAACATCCAAGATGGAGCACCTTTAGTCACATGTCTGGTGTCTGAGCTGAGATGGCTTGGTCATAAGCAGCCTGGCTGGGCATCCGTCTCTTTTGTTCCATGTGACCTTCCACATGGTGAGCATGGGCTTTCTCAATCCATGGCAGTGTGAGGGTTGTCAGACTACTTATGTGATGGCTGGCATCCTCCAGACCGCAGGGAGCAGGCCAAGAGACCTGGGCTGAATGATGTCTCATGTTTTGCCCGCAGAAGTCTCAGAATGTCAGTCTTTTGGTAAGGTAGGTCACTGAGCCCAGCTCAGATGAAAGGATGGGGAATTAGACCCCCACCTGTCATTGGAAGGAGTGTCAAAGAATCTCTGGCCATCTTTAAAAAGTTATACCATGGTAACTTTAAGACATTGATGAAAGAAATCAAAGACGACACAAACAGATGGAGGGACATACAATGTTCCTGGATTGGAAGAATCAACATCGTGAAAATGTCTGTACTACCCAAAGCAATTTACAGATTCAATGCAATCCCGATCAAATTACCAATGGCATTTTTCACAGAACTAGAACAAGAAATCTTACGATTTGTATGGAAACGCAAAAGACCCCGAATAGCCAAAGCAATCTTGAGAAGGAAAAATGGAGTTGGTGGAATCAGGCTTCCTGACTTCAAACTATACTACAAGGCCATAGTGATCAAGACAGTATGGTACTGGCACAAAAATAGAAAAGATGATCAATGGACTAGAATAGAGAACTCAGAAGTAAGCCCAAACACATATGGGCACCTTATCTATGACAAAGGAGGCACGAGTATACAATGGAAAAAAGACAGCCTCTTCAATAAGTGGTGCTGGGAAAATTGGACAGCTACATGTAAAAGAATGAACTTAGAACACTTCCTAACACCATACACAAAAATAAACTCCAAATGGATTAAAGACCTACATGTAAGGCCAGACACTATAAAACTCCTAGAGGAAAACATAGGCAGAACACTCTATGACATACATCAAAGCAACATCCTTTTTGACCCACCTCCTAGAATCATGGAAATAAAATCAAGAATCAACAAATGGGACCTCATGAAACTTAAAAGCTTTTGCACAGCAAAAGAAACCATAAACAAGACTAAAAGGCAACCCTCAGAATGGGAAAAAATAATTGCCTATGAAACAACGGACAAAGGATTACCCTCCAAAATATACAAGCAGCTCATGAAGCTTAATACCAAAAAAGCAAATAACCCAATCCACAAATGGGCAGAAGACCTAAATAGACATTTCTCCAAAGAAGACATACAGATGGCCAACAAACACATGAAAAGATGCTCAACATCACTCATCATCAGAGAAATGCAAGTCAAAGCCACAATGAGGTATCACCTCACACCAATCAGAATGGCCATCATCACAAAGTCTGGAAACAACAAATGTTGGAGAGGGTGTGGAGAAAAGGGAACTCTCCTGCACTGTTGGTGGGACTGTAAGTTGGTACAGCCACTATGGAAAACAATTTGGAGGTTCCTTAAAAAACTACACATAGAACTACCATATGATCCAGTCATCCCACTCCTGGGCATATACCCAAAGAAAACCATAATCCCCAAAGAAACTTGTACCATAATGTTTATTGCAGCACTCTTTACAATAGCCAGGACATGGAAGCAACCGAAATGCCCATCAACAAATGAATGGATACAGAAGATGTGGCATATATATACAATGGAATATTACTCAGCTATAAAAAGGGATGAGATGGAGCTATATGTAATGAGGTGGATAGAACTACAGTCTGTCATACATAGTGAAGTAAGTCAGAAAGAGAAGGAAAATATTGTATGCTAACTCACATATACGGAATCTGAAAATGGTACTGGTGAGCTCAGTGACAAGAACAAGGATGCAGCTACAGAGAATGGACTGGAGAACTCGAGGTATGGGAGGGGGCGGGGGGTGAAGGGGAAACTGAGACGAAGCGAGAGAGTAGCACAGACATATATATACTACCAACTGTAAAATAATCAGTGGGAAGTTGTTGTATAACAAAGGGAGTTCAGCTCGAGGATGGAAGATGCCTTGGAGGACTGGGGCAGGGAGGGTGGGGGGGACTCGAGGAGGGGGGTCGGGGAAGGGAGGGAGTACGGGGATGTGTGTATGGAAACAGATGATTGAACCTGGTGTACCCCCCAAAAAAATAAAAAAAATAAAAAAAAAAGTTATACCATGGTAACTCAGTTAGGATGAGCATTGAATCTTAATCTACCATACAGCAGTATCCATTTTATCACATTTCAGGTAATTGAACCCAAGAGAATGTTTTATTTTCCTGATGAAGTAGCTGAGATACAGATAGGTAAAGTCCTGTAATCAAATTCACAACGTTATCTAGGGACTTTCCCACACATAAAGCTGCCCGGTATTGATTTGTTCAAAAATAAGAAACTGCCTCTAGAAAGGAGGTGCAAATTCAACTCACTGAAAACAACTCAACACAGAGCACTATGAAAAGCCTACAGGGAGCTCTCCAGAGTAGGTTGGCTATACAGGAATCTGTAAGGAAGCCCTGAAACCTAACGGCCATGCCAGGACAAAAGCTGCCCGCTGCTCTTTCCATATAACCACCAGATGGCTGAGACTTAGAACAGATGGGCCAATTTCCAGAGAGTGACTCATGTTGTACATCTGGGATGTTAACATGTTGGGGTGGAAAGTCCTAATGCTTACAGTAGCAGGAAGCTCTGGGTAAATCACTTGTGTTTCTCTCCTCGTTTAGAACCGTGAAAAAAAGCGACACTAACCTGTGAATATTCAGGAGGAAATCCAACAGGGATGGTGATGCGGCGATCCAAAAAAGAAGACCAAAGAGGGAGGCATCCCAGGGATGTAGTGCTTAATATGTAGCAGATCATACATGGGTAGGTTTGGAAAGTGTCAAGACTGGTGAGTGGGAGAGATATCCCAGAGAACGGGGAGAAAATATTACCCTTTTTTGTCCAATGGCGATAATGAGAAATTAGACCAGAAATCACTGTAAAAAGCCATCCTTACAAAACTGTTTTATATAAAAAATAATGAGAACAGAACTAATTTAGTTAGCTAATTATCACATGCATTTCACATCAGCCCACAAGCAACCAGAAACCATTAGCAGTACACCCTGCCGTTCTCATCAAGCAGGGGATTAATGGGAACAAACCTGGAATTGGCTTTTGCAGAAATGAATCCACCATCTTCAAAAGGTAATAATCACCTTGGGCTTCCCCTTGTGATCTGCACTATGCAGTCAGCTTCCCCCGAAGCCTTGGGCGGCAGGAATATCTTTGTCTTTACCTCTCTCTTGTTGCCCCCACTCTCCCACCCTGCTCTGAGAGCTAGAGGTACAAAGTGCGTTGTTTTACGCAGATAGTCCTAGCACTCAATTCATCTCGTTAGTGACAAAACCCAGTTTCACGGTGATCTCTGACCCCTCTTCGGACCCGGGTCTAGGAGCCTATGCACATCTTTGATGTGTTCTTGTCAGGATTTGAAATTGGGAGTCATTCATTCATTCAAATGGTCACTTATCTTCCTTAAACCACGCACTGTATTAGGTGGTGGTAAAGGAGACAAATGATTTCTGTAAGGAACTCATACATATGTAAAAAACAAACAAAGAAAAATTGGGGTGCACTGTGATGCATCTCAACAAGACAGCTGTATCAAAACTCTCTTGACATGAGACGGAGAACTAAAGGAATCAGGGCGGATGGACCTGAGGATTGAAAACCACAAAGGTCTAAGCTAACGGGGAATCTGGGCAGGGCATCCGGATAGAGGACAGACAGCATGGACAAAACATCAAAATAAAACTTACGAGTGTTTTGCATGCTGGGAGTGTAAGGTGCATATGAAGAAGTTGCAGATGAAATAAAGCTATCACCTTGTAGTCAAAGATGGGCACCACCAGCACCCCTGGGACTGTGTAGAAATACTGAATCTCAGGCTTTACCACAGACCTGCCGAACCCGAATCTGCATTTTGACAAGCTCTCCAGGTTACTTGCGTGCATGTTAGAATTTGAGAAGCTCTGGGCTAAGGTGTGCAACAGCTGATGAGTTAGTTTGAAAAATAGCAAAAATAAAATAGAGCTTCCAGCCTTTGACAGATACAAACCTGCCGGGAAGTGAGAGGCGGAGCAATTGAATTGCATCTGCAGATCCTCAAGATTCTTTTTATTTCTCTGCTCTCCGCAGTAGAGATCATGTCTAAGAACTCACAGTTAGTGGCGTTGTGGGGTTTTAGATGAGTGTGACCACATATTTCTCTTACTGGTTAAGGGAGCTAGTAGGGCATTATTTTGATGGTATGTTTTCCTTCCTATCTTTTTTTTTTTTTAACCTCGTTGCTCTTCTCCATTCAAAATAGATTCAGAAGGCTCCACTGCCTAGGGTTGGAGTTGTTACAGCAGAGCCCAGAAAAGGAAGAAGTCAATTTTAGGCTTTTGAGTTTCAAAATGGACTTTGAAGGGGAATGCTTCGGGAACTGAAAAACATAAGATTTTATCTTCAAAATCCTAAAGCACAAAGAATTGGGGGCACAAACCTCAGGCTATGGTGAAGAGATAAAAAGCTGAACAAACTTGCTTTCAGATTGGGTAGAAAGTTTATGGACTGTGTGGAGACGAGAGTGTCAGGAAACCAAAGGGAGAAGTCCGCTGCTCGTGAGCCCTACATGTGTACGCTGCCAGGTACTCTGGAGGCTAGACTGGGTCTTAAGACTCCATAGCTTTGAGAGAGAAGACCTGGGTTCTGCCCCCTGGGTGGCCTCAGATTTCCTGGAGCACCTCCTGGGAAGGGAGAGTTCTTGGTGTCTGTGAGCACACAGGGTCTGTAGGATGTTTTCTGGGATTTCACAGAGATGAGGACAACATGGATGAGACAGGTGGTGCACATGAAGAGATCTGGCTGCCAGTTTCCAGAATGAGAAGCAACACTCTGTGGAGATCAGTGATAGGAGAACTCTTTCACCTCCATCCCCAGGAGAGCTTGGCATCTGCTCACTGCTCCCCAACGTAAGAGAGATACGACGACCCAACTGCCAACATGCCCCTCAGTCTATTGAGAGTAAATGTTTGTGACTGTCAAAATGGGAACTTAAAACAGATATTAAATTCTACTTTAGAAAAAAAAAAAAAAAAAAAGCCAATGCTCTCTCTACCATTCCATGTACATGATATGAATGTTCATACCTGCTGGAGACACTTGTGACTCAAGAACAGAGTCAGGGTCAGCCTTGCCACACGGATCTCCTGTGAGGATCTCCTGTGATCCACCCACTGGCTGAACAGACCCACACGATGATGGACATTCTCCTGGGTGGTTCATTCCCTTAGTTTATTCAGCAATTTTGAGGTAAGCTAATTGTAACTCCAGTTTTTTTTTGTTTGGTTTGGTTTTTTTGCTGCTTAAAAAAGAACATAGAAAAACAAAGATATCCTAGTGTTGCTACTGTGAAGATAATGTTGGATCTTCTCCACTTTATAAAATTCCTTCCATTATATAAGGCAATATGCTAACTCTTATTTATAACAAACACTAGAGGACACACCCCCATGTGTATGTATGTATTGCAACATTGAAATGGGGATTCGCTCACTGGGCTAGAGGAGACATCAACTTGATATTCAGATGGCAGTAAATCTGGGGCCATCTACAATCCAAGAAGAGAGACCTTAGAGGAAACCAACTCTACCAACTCTTAACTGTGGACTTTGAGCCTCCAGAACCAGGAGAAATGTTTCTGTTGTTGAAGCCACCCTGTCTGTGATACTCTGCTATGGTGGCACTACCAAATTCACACCGCACCTGCTTAATGGGGTCAAAACTATGCCCATGGAATTAAGCATAGCTTTGGAGCATATCAGGAATAGGAAGAGAATGAGCAGGAAAAAAGAATCAGTCCCTTCTGTGGGGCAGCCCAGCTAATGCCCAGGTCAGCTCTGGACTCAGGCTCTTTTAAAAATATATATGAAAATGTAAGTCTATGACTCCATTCCTGACCCTTGAGCCAAATTAACCTCTTCATTCCTCATGAGCTAACAAACCTGTAAGAGTGTCCGTAGCTCTGAGCCCCTCCAGGTACAAATGTCTTGTAAACCAAAACCCTCTTCCCATCCTGAGTTTGGACATTCATTCTGGACTTAGCTCCCTGTCTTGCATCCAGCTTGGCATGTCCCCTATCACGTCGCCTTTTGTGCTTTCCTTTCACGGGATCCTAATCTCCTGCCTAGGGTCTGGTGACTAACCAGGGTGGCCCTGCCATACAAGTGAGATTTTTCTTTAGTGGTCAGAAATCATCAAAGTGGTTTTATATCCGGACCCTTTGTGGATGGAACATTGGCTATGAGCTGTCTTTTTCTTCTAAATAATAGAAAGGACAGGCAATATTTTAAAGTAGTCATGGACCATACAGCAGTACTATGATGGTAACAGCAGTATTAAATAAAAAGAAAAAAATCTCAAGTTCTTGGTCCTATAGAAATTTAATTATTAATTTCCATGTCTTCCATACATAAATATTTAACACTTGCAATCAGAGAAGAAATACAACTTTACTCTTGCTTTTCGCCCTAATATCACAGTGCAGAGGCTTTTCTTTATTGCTTGGTGATCTTAATGATTACTTTTAGTGGCTTTAGAGTATTACATATAAATGGATGTACCTTAAGTATTGTTGGACATTCAGGCTGTTTTAAAATCTCTGCTATTTTGAAAAATGCTGAAATGAATATCTTTATGAAAATAGTGTCTTCCATCCTTAGAATTACTTTCCACAGGAAATGGCCAAGTCAAAAAATCTGAGTACTTTTATAATTTTAAAAGCATATCAAATCTTCAAAAGAACTTGCCAATTTACATCGCTTGTAGCCACGTATGAATATATCACTTTCATTTCAACCTCATCTGAAATTGGTGTTATCATTATTTTTCATTTTTCATTTTTAGTAAAAATGAAATATGACCTCACTTTTGTTTTGATCATAATTCTTTGATCAAAATGTTCTATTTTATACCTCCTCTAATTTCTGAATTTACATTCATCTTAAAGGGTAGATAAACTCATGGCAGGGAGAAATGAATATTCAGTACCCACTACCTGACAGTTGACTAGGGATTTTATACTTGCTACTTTTTAATCTTTGCAATAACTTCTGATTATTTCACGAATAAGTCACCGGAGACTTTGTGTGGTTAGGCAACTGTCCAGAATTACAAGTCTAGTAGGTCAAGGAGCAGAATTAAAACTCAGAACTTTCCTATTTAGGAGCTGACTGATAATGTTAGAAGAGTGATGTATACACGTCAAAGCATTTATGCATAAATTCACACCAGGCCAGAAGCTGAGATTGACCTGTGAGTACTTAAAATACAGGGTCTGGGCCCAGAACCCAGAGATTCTGATACGGTGAGTCTGGAGTGTGGCCTGAAAATCTGCATTTTTAACCAACACCCCAGGTGAGTTTCATCATCAGGCAAGACTTGCTTGTGGCATTTGCAGTAGTGTCTACCCTTAGCTCTCAGAATTGCCTTTAGAGCTTTGTAAAACCTACAGATCTTGGAAGCCCACTCCAAATCTACTGAATAAAGTCTCTTAAAATGGGGCTCAAGAATCTGCCTTACTAGCCACACCCCAAGGGTATTCTTACTGAGCAGACACACAGAGATCCTCATTGGCATTTAGAAAGTCCCACACACAAGGATGTCACTTCTATTGCCCTTTGGGTCTATGTTATGTGATCCTGTTTTAAGTGAAGGTCTTTCATAGAAGTCTTTAGTTAATTAAATAGAAGCCTCTGGAATGAGGTGCCAGAGGGCCTGGTACCCACAGTAACTGAGTCTGCTTGTCTTTTTAGAATCTCACTAAAGATCAGTATAAGAGCTCTGAAGATCTTTAAATACCTATAATTTATGATATTTCTTAGATATGCTCGTGCATCTTAGTTCTTATATATGTTAAAACTGTATTTCTTTCTTGCTGCCAAAAAAAGTCTCTGCTCTAATGACAAGGCATGTTTCTGAAATCACCCTCCTTCTCACCCCCCAGTAATTGCAATATTCACACTTTGGATGAAGAGCCTAAGATAAGGGTCTAATTTGGATTAATAGGATAATTACTGTGTGACAAATGAATGCCAAAGAACATGGGGAACTGCTTTGTGAGAGAGTTCTTGGTTTGACAAAGGTTTGTTTTCAGGTAGGCAGCCTGAATTGCCAACCTCAGAATTATTTCCCAAGCTTCTGATGAAATCTATATTTAAACATTCACTGCAACCTTGCCATTTTCTCGGATATTTTTAAGAGTCAAGTTTGAACTCTCTAGGGGAATCTTTCTATCATTCCTCAGGCTTTGCTGGGGCAGCTGAATTGTCACCTTAACCTTGTTGATACCCCCAGGTGCAGCTGCCTGAAAATGAGGAGGTAGAATCTCAAACCTGTGAGTGGGAGAAATGCATTCCTCCTCTGAGCTCACGCCTGTGTTCACCAGGGCATCCCACATACTCTCTGGTGACTGTCGGTTCATGTGTTTCTCATCCCTATTAAGCCATGAGCTCCATCAGCATCAAGGGCTGTGCAGTCACACTTTGAAAATAATGACAGAACATCTTCAACAACTAACAGCTTTGGAGCCATTAGGATGCCACAGGCGCTGTGCTGGCATCTATTAGGCACATTTCAGGGAAAAGAGAATGTGACAGACAAAGGTGAAGAAATTTTCCAAAGACACAAGGCATAGTAAGTGGCAGACTCTGGGATTCTAATTTTAAACTGACTCCAAAGCCTGAGGGATCACATTTTTGTATCACCACTACCCGACCCAGAGTAGGTACATAGTAGGTATTAAACACACTGAATTATTGAGGTGCTGCCCTCTACTGGATACTGTGCTCAGCTAGTCACATACGCTATCAACACCCAGAATCTAACCACCCCACTTCTGTGTGGGACTTGCCTCTGAAGACCATGGCCACCCCTGAGGACAGCTGGAGGGTAGTGTGGGTCTTACCATGGGACTGGCTTACGTTTCAACAAAACTCAAGTCTTCTGTTGCCTGAATGAGTCATTCCTTTCTCTTCTCTCCTGACTTCCCTGCTCTCCACCTTTATTTTATGATCTCAAACATTTTCCCCTCCTGTTATTTACTACCTGAATCCCCTCAAGACACCCACCACCCGCTTTGCACCTAGCACTGTTCTCACTCCCAGCCCCAAGTGGTCCCATGTCCATCACCCACCTCTTTGGGTTCTTTCCAAGCCGCTGTGAAGAGGGGTGGTTGGGGGCCACATACTATGCTGCCTGGGGTCACAGCCTCCTTTTACCTCTTACTATTTTATGACCTGCAGCAAGTTGCTTAACCCAACTGTGCCTCAGTTTTCTCATCTTTACTAACAGGATGATAATAACACTACTTACGTCATCAGATCAGGGGAAAGTTAAATGAATTAGTGCATGTAAATGAGCTTGTAATAGTCCTTGGCTCGTAATAAGAGCACCAGCAACATTGGCGCATTGACCTCTTCTCACGCTCTTCTCTTATCGGACATGAATTTGGGATGCCTGCTATTCTGTGTCCTTTGTAGACTGCCATTCCTCTCTGCTCCCTTTTTGACTCTTCTGCAGGATTGTCTTCCATTTACTTTTAAATTTTCTTTTCTGCCTCTTTTCCCTCATTTCCTCTGAGTTTTACCTGAGACCACACAAGGATGTATTTGTCAGTATGTGTGCTTCTGTCTACACAGTCATCAGACCAATGGAAAAGTCAAAGGTTCAGATAATTTCATGGCTTGTTCTTTTTAACAAAATGGATTTATTTTGAGACTGAATTAATAGAATCAATGACATGTAGGCACTGTCTCATAAAAAAATATATAGTTTTACCCAAGTGAATTTGTTTGTAGTTGTGTGTGTGTGTGTGTTCCTCCACATTCCTTGTCTACACAATTTTATGTCTCTCTTCTGGGAAAAAATCTATGCAATTTGAAATATTGAATGAAGACCATGAGTCATGGGGAGGGCATTTGAACATGTAAAACACACGACATCGGCACTGAGTATTCTCCAGGAGTTGGGACTCAGGCTCAAATTGATGATGATATAGATGGTTGAATGCTAAAGAAGATGAGACACAGAAAAGAAAAGAAGACAAGTTTCTTTTCTGGTGTCCTTTATCAGTTATGGAATGGTTGCATCCTTTAGACAACATGTAAGAGTTAAGTGGGAAAAGACTGGAGAAGACATTGTAATATTACATACTACTTCTTGTATAAATCTTTGTGAAATTTATCCTTTCTAAATAAAAGAAAGCTCATGGATTGGTACCCTGAGGCTATAAATGCTCCTAAAATCTAGACCATTCCATACCTTCTCTATATTACCTAAAAAGTCGTGGCTGCAGGAATGGGAAGTTTCTGAGGCTGGTAATAGAATGAAATTATGTATAAGTTAAATGTGTTCATTTAAGCATCTCAGTATCTATTCAATCCACTTGCAACAATAGTTCTTCAAGGTCTACTTTTCCTATTGTGGTTCAGGTAGATCCCTGTCACCAGACAGGTGAGTTTCCCTGAACAAATACCTGCTCTGAGTCCATAATTCCTAGTATGTGAGGTGGAAGAAATAAAGAGAGAATAAAGAGGCACAGAGTAGAGACAGAGAAAGATAAGATTAAAAGATAAAAAAAGTATGGAGGATGCTAATATTTATTTAGTGTTTACTATGTCACAGACATCCATGCCAGGCAATTTATGTGAGTAATGTTCATTTTCACAGTGGCTGGGTATTGTTATTACATTTTTAGAGAAGACTTTACATTAATCACCTGACTTGCCAGGAGTGATGAGTGAATTCTCTCACTTAAGCTGTACAACGAGGCTCTTTCATCTTCACCCATTCAGCATTTCTGCAGCACTGCACACAGGTAACCTCAAAAAGTTTAGCTAGCTTTCCCACATCACACAACAAGGAAGTGTTGATATGGTTTGGAAGTTAAATATATATAGAAAAATCTAAATGCTGTATTGACTACAGATCCCTGCTGCCATGAAGCTGTTTCTTTTGTCAGAATTAGCTAACATTTTTATTACTAGAAGAAGTTTATAAAATTGTGATTGTTTTGAAGTTCTGAGTCCAACTAATCTTGCAGCCCAGATGCAGGTCACTCCCAGTAAAAATGTGGGAAAATTTTCTGTGGGATATAGGAAGATTCTCTTGTCAGTTCTCAGGTTATTTGGTATATTTTAGATGATATATAATATTGACCCAATTTCAAATATTTTCCCAAATCTTTTCATGCTCAGGCATCTATTTAAAGAAGGCTCGGTTCTGAAGGCACTTATTATTTGGTGGCACAAAGATTTAGAGGATCTTTGCCAATGTATTATTCAAGCCATTTACTCATGTTAATGTATTATTGAAACACAGGCTTAACAAGTTTCTAAAAAACCTGTTACTTATGAATGGGAACAATATCATAGTGACATTCACATGATACATTGTATCCAGCCATCCCTTAATCCAGCTCCACTTTATCTAAATCAGCCTCCCACCTGGTTCCCTTGCAGGCAAGTGGGATTGGACAAAAGCCATTGTTTTGCTTGATAATCTCTGACCCATCTGACATTCATTCCATCAGTGACTCAGCCTTTCAACCACATACTCACACAATCACCAAATAGACACTAAGTGCCTATTGTGTCAGCAGTTCTGTTTTGCAGAAAGTTCCACCCTGAATCAAGAAAGAAGAGTTGCTAACAAATTGCAAATGACACACTATGCTGATGAAAACACTTATTGACATCAATAAACTACGCATTCTTGTTCAAATGTTTATCCATTCAGATTTTACAAATACTGAGATGTGCAGACACCCTCTCAGATGTTTCCAACCAGTATTAGCATGCAGACGACCAGCTCAATATCTGAAATACGGAAGAGCAATCTACAGCTGTCTGCATGGAATATTTAGTTTTTTTAAAAAATCTCCCTCTTGTCCTTATTTACAATTCTGAAATGTGGAAAACATAGGAACTTTTGTAAGGTAGGAAAAAAATCTATTATTTCAGCATTCTGAAATAATTATTTTCAATATTTTGGTCTTTAACTTTTCAATCTTTCCTGTGAAAAAAATTTAAATTTATATATAAATGTATAGATGCTTACAGGTAGAAATCTACACACATATTTCCTACCAAAAAAAAAAAAAAAATACTAGGCACAGTATTTTGTAGCCACACACTCACTTAGCAAGTCTATTATGAGCATCTTCTATACCAATGAATATTTTTCTATAACATTATTTTTAGCGGCAGCACATCCGTTACATGAATATACCATAGTTTACTTAGAGAATCCTATTCTTGAACACTTAATTTGATTCTAAATTTTTTAAATTGTGAATTATACTATTATATCTATCAGCTATTGTTAAAATAATGCTAGAGAACAAACCACTGCAAAACTCAGTGGCTTAATCTTTATATTCATAGATCTACTGGTTGGCCATGGCAGCGGCTCTGGTTCCCTTTGCAAATCTGTAACTCAGTATTTTCTCCATGTGTCTGATCTTCCTTCAGCCATCAGGCTAACTGGGGCATGGATTTCCACAGCAATTGTAGAGATAAGCCCCACTTTGCAAACATATTCCAAACCTTTATTGATATTACATCTGCCTATAAATAAGTGTTAAAACAAATCACACAGTCAAGCTCAAAGCTTATAGTATATTTCATCTCTATTAAGAGAAACCTTAAGAGAACATGGAAAAAAGCGTGGAAGCTGAAAAGGGTGAAGAATTTGGGAGATAGTGAACACTACTACAATTATAATTAACATTACAATATATGTAAATTGATAGAGAGATAGATACATATATACATATACATAATTTTAAAGTGTTATTTGTTTAAGATTATTTTATGGAAGTGAGATTGGACAATATATGCCTATACCTAATCTGTCCACATCACATGCTTTAGGAATAAAAATCTGCTGTACACTTAAGCTCCTCTCTAAGGATTTGATTCAGGCCATCTCAGAATTGATAATATTTGTGTCTCTATTCTTGATCTGCTAGTTGGTGCTGCATCCCAGGTACCATCTTGCTTCTGTCTCTCCTGATGAATGATGTCAGATGATCTTGCTTTTCTTCTTCAACATCACCACTATTATCTGGGACACATGTTTGATATTTGCCTTTCTGTACCTAGCCAGGTGGCCTTGGAGGAAAGGCCATTGCCAGCATACCCACTCCAGCCTTGCCAGCTCCCAGTCTCACCTGAGCTGGAAGAAAGAGATCAATCTTAGACCAGTGGTTTCATTTCTGAGAAGTTTTCTCCCTTCCTTATTAAGATTTGGCTTCCCTGACATTTTGTCAGCTATTATGACTACTCTTGGATGTCTCCATCTTCATAGAGTACAGGTGGGTTCCCTGAAAGCCTTTTAAAAAAAAAAATATTTGTTTTTGGCTATGTTGGGTCTTCATTGCTGCGCGCAGGCTTTCTCTAGTTTCGGCAAGTGGGGGTTACTCTTTGCTGCAGTGCACGGGCTTCTCATTGCGGTGGCTTCTCTTGTTGTGAAGCAAGGGCTCTAGGTGTATCGGCTTCAGTAGTTGTGGCTCACAGGCTCTAGAGTACAGGCACAGTAGTTGTGGCACATGGGCTTAGCTGCTCCGTGGCATGTGGGATCTTGCCGGCCCAGGGATGGAACCCATGTCTCCTGCATTGGCAGGTGGATTCTTAACCAGTGTGCCACCAGGAAAGTCTCCCTGAAAGGCTTTAAATCAGTAAACTGGTTAAATCTTAACAATCTTTATGGAGGAGGTAACGAATGAGTCACAATTTTTTCTACTATGTCTTTAAAATACTAGACCCATGGTTCTCAAATTTGAACATACATGACAATATCCTGGGGGTTCTTAAAAACATGGGTTCTTAAATTTGGCTTTTTATCCCTACTCCCCAAATCCTGGTTTAGTCATCTAAAAAGACATCCAGAATTGTCAATTTAATGAGTTCTTTTGAAGCAGTACAATTCAAATCATATCTTAAAAAAAATTTTCCAAGGCAGTTATTGTTGTTCTTGCTTTCAATCTGACTGCACATTTGTTTTTTAGTGTGAAAAGATTTCTTTTTTAATGCCTGCGTCAAAAAAAAAAAAGTTAATTCCTGATTTCCACCCCCAAATTTTTTATTTACTCGGTTTTGGATGGGACTGGAAGAAGCGTATCCTCTAGAATGTCCCCCATAGAATTTTGATACGTAGACTGTGAGAATTATTGCTCCAGACCCTCAAAAGTTTGCTGAGAATGGATGGGTACTGCCAGGTGGCCATCCATCAGCACACACGCATGTGCACACGTGTATCCTCTGGACATTCTTTTTTGTACTTTCCGTTTTTGTTTGTCTTCTTTTTTCTCCAAGAAGAGAAAGTCCTCCCTGTTGTTAACGATGGCGCTAGCTTTGTGTAAGAACTTTTCTGAGGGAGTATGTGTGATATTAAAATTGCTCCTTGGAGCTTCTGGTTTCAGCTCTGACATATAGAGAGATTAAAAGTTATCATTCCCATTCATCCAGTAAGAAAAATCTGGAAAAACTGCAAAGCAATGACTTTTCTTAGACCTCTCAGACCACTGCCCTGAAATCTGGAGAGACAGTCACATCCAGAGAGACAGAACCACTGGGATCTACCTTCTGGAAGCAGAAGCCACTGGGGTCATAAATTAGTAGGAACACTAGGCAGAAGCATTACATAGCAGGCCAGAGACTGCTCTCCTTGGAGAGGACAGCTTGCAGTGTTGGCCCTTGACTGGTGCCTGGGAACTTGGACTTGAGAAGGGTTCTCACCATTCACAGAGCAGTGATCACTCCCTGTTCCTAGGCTGTTTACATAAACCATGTGGTTTACCTGACACCTGCTTTCCATCTGGGAGACTGGAATTTTGGTATGTGCCAGACAGAGGGTGACCTCAATAAAAACCTTGGGCACTGAGCTTCCCTGATAGGCAACATTTAATATACATTGTCACAACCGGTAGCTGTAGGAATTAAGAGCAACCTGTTTCTGCCTCCTCTGGCACAGGACTGGGGGAAGCTTGTGCCTGGTTTCCTCCAGATTTCACCCATAGGTGTATTGTCTTTGATGATTTGGCTTTGTGTCACTTTACTGCAACAAATCCTAGCTGTATGATGGTATTCTGAATCGTATAAGTCTTTCTACTAAACTATTGAACCTGGGGTAGTCATGGGGACCCCGGACAGTAACATTTAGGTAGCAAATTTGATAAATTGCAGGAGGCTGAGTATGGATAAGCTTGAGAGTGAGAAAATCCTGAAGACCATGTCTTTTGCAGGGCGTCTCATATATTCGTGGGCTTTATCTCCATGAACCCCAGGAACTCCACCCAGTTCTCAAGGTGATGTTTTGAGAAAGATTATTTCCTTGTTCAGGCAGGGAAAGGGAAAGAATAATCATTGTGAAATAAACTCAGAGATTTCTATTTAACAAAATCCCACTCCCCAGGGGGAAAGATCTTTGCTAAAGACTTATACCAGGAAGAAAATTCCTTCTTTTCCAGTCCCCTCCAGCTTTCCCATCTCACCTAAGAGGGGAAAATTTCCAATAGGGGTCAGAGTTTCAAGGAAATAGGTTGAGAACACTGCATCCACTGAAGGATTTGGGGATATACAAATATGAAATCATTATGTTCTACACCTGAAACTGATATAATGTTATATGCAAGTCATACTTCAATAAAATTAATTAAAAATGGATCATATATTTAAATGTAAAATGCAAACATAAAATTTCTTGAAGAAAACATAGGAGAAAATCTACACAATTTTGAGTCTGGTGATAAGTTTTCAAATATAAGACAATAGCATGACTCATGAAAGAAAAGACAAATAGGTTGGATTTTATAAAAATTATAAACTCCTGCTCTAGGAAAGACACTCTTAATAGAATGAAAAGACAGGAACCAGATTGGGAGGAAATATTTGCAGAATACTCATCTGATAAAGGACTTGTATCCAAAATATACGAGAAACTCTCCAGACTCAATAAGAAGAAAACAAATATTCCAATTAAAAAAGGGCAAAATGTTGAAATAGATACCTCACTAAAGAAAATATACAGATGGCAAATAAACATATGCAAAGCTGCTCAATATCATTTATCATTAAGAACATGCAAAAACAGCAAGATGCCACTACATACTTAGTAGGATGGCTAAAATTAAAAAAAAAAAAACAATAAAACTAACAAACAAAAAAATGTTATTCTGACTACTCGTGAGGATGCAGAGCAATGTGAACCCTCATTCATTATTGGTTCAAATACAAAATAGTACAGCCACTCTGGCAGACGGTTTACCAGTTTCTTACAAAGCTAAGACATAGTTTTACCTTATAATCCAGCATTTGTGCACATAGGAATTTTCTCAATTGACTTGAAATCTTACATTCACATAACACCTGCATGCATATGGTTATAGAAGCTTTATTCACGATAATCAAAAACTGAAAGCAACCAAGATGCTCTTTAATAAGTGAATGAATAATTAAATTATTTTATAATGACAGAATGAAATATTATTCAATAATATAAAGGCATAAACAAAAAATCCACAAAATAAGCAAGAAACAAACAAATGAAACAAATAAGAGAGATTAAACTTTAAATGCATATTACTAAGTGAAAGAAGCCAGGCTGAAAAGATTAAATATTATATGATTCCAATTGGGTGACACTGTTTAAAAAGTAATATTACAAAGACGGTAAATAGATGACTAGTTGCAAGAGATACCACATAAAGAGTGAATATTAATGTGTGAAAAATGAAAACATGCAAACAAAAAAAACCCACCCAAACAGCATTTGAGAGGTTGGGAGATACAAGGATGGAAAGCAGGCAGTGAATATTACAAATGAAACAACCTCACTGAATGAGTTTCAAGAAAATGTCTTAAGTAAGTAGCTTGGGAAATGAGTGGAGTCTGTAAGATTAAAAGCAGGGACTTCCCTGGTGGTGCAGTGGTTAAGAATCCTCCTGCCAATGCAGGGGACATGGGTTTGATCCCTGGTCCGGGAAGATCCCACATGCCACCGAGCAACTAAGCCTGTGCACCGCAACTACTAAGCCTGTGCTCTGGAGCCCACGAACCATAACTTTTGCGTCCATGTGCCACAACTACTGAAGTCCTCATGCCTAGAGCCCATGCTCTGCAGCAAGAGAAGCCACCACAATGAGAAAGAAGCCCGTGCACTACAATGAAGAGTAGACCACGCTTGCCACAACTAGAGAAAACGTGTGCAGCAACGAAGACCCAAAACAGCCAATAAATAAATAAATTTATTTTAAAAAAAGACTGAAGGCAAAAGGATCTCTCCATAGAAATGTACTCTAAGTGATCAAGCTGTCCCGTATGGAAATATGGGTTAATAATTCTGAAACTGCTTTAGATATAAACTGGCATTTAACAATTAAATAAATGGATGGCAGATGGAGAGAAGCATGTTTCTCACTATTACAGTGTGAAGATAAATAAGAGGATGAGGTTAGAATGATTTATGTGGTAATATCAGCATTGGAGACACCAGTATGAATTCATATTTAGCTCATAGAGATGGTTACATATTGAAATTTTACAGATATGTGTGCATACATAGGTTAGTATACACTCCTATATTTCTTTTCTCTGTCAGCTGGAAGGCCTAGAAGTAATGACAACCCAGTAGCAACAAACACCCAGCACTAAGATCTTGGTTTCTAATGCCATTGTCCAATTAAAGGAAGTGGAGCATCTTGGAGAAGTGGTTGATTCTAGTGGTAGGACTGGAACTATAGAAGATGAACCAGGAGAATCTTGTAGTGCAGGTATATAAGCAGCTGCTAAAAGCAATTAAACACTCATGCACACACGCGGGCACACACACACAATGACAGAAAAATGTCAGAGGTATAAAGGAGGCAACTGAAAGAGCTCCTGATGTCCAAAGTGGAAAAATTTGAACAACAAAATAAATGAAGTAGTATTGGATTACAACCCAAAATATAAAATAAACATACAAGTCTACATTGACATAAACAAATGGTTGAATGAATGAATAAATGGAAGATAATAGACAAATATCCCATGCAGAAGAATTACAAATAATTTATGTAGACACTCCACCCTTCAAGGAGATGAAACACATAGCAATTTCCATCTAAAAAGTACAGCATGGAACAGAGTAGAGTAGTGGAGAAACCTGACAAATACTCCCTCAGCCAGGTCATCAAGGTTAATGTCAACAGAGATAAGCCATGAGAGAGTAATGTAGCCTTGATATCATAGGATGAACTTGGTATCTTACTTCTGTGTCTTTTTCCCTAAAACCTGTAACCTGAACCTAAAAAATGTCAGGCAAATTGCAAAAGAGGTTTATTCTACAAAATATCTGACAATTAATCCTCAGAATTGTCAAGGTCATCAAAAACAAGAAATGTCTGAGAAACGGTCACAGTTGAGAGTGACATAAGGACAAATGAGGACATTTCTTGTGGTTTCCTGGATGGACACAAAGAGGGCATTAGGTAAGAACTAGTGGGAATAAATAAGAACTTTAATTTCCAAAAAAAAAAAAAAAAAATCACTTTCAACCAAGAGTCATGCACTATATCTTCTATTCATGTTTATTTATTTTTATCATCAGCTGTGAGTTAACCTCAGCCACACTGCTCCTGCAGTCTCAGAGTGCTGGAAAGAAAATAGTCTGTTCTTACTGTTAAGTGCCTTTCCCTAACATTAGCTGCCATACAGGAAAACCGAGCACTCTCAAGCTGCCAGTTGGAATGTATCAGTATAACTAGATTTGATGCCACCATGGAAACCAGAGCTTGCTCCAACCTGTTGACTGGTTTCTATAGCTGTCATGGTGAAAACAAGTTTGTTCCTGACAGATAGCTAGGAATTTGAACTGGGCTTGAACTTGATTGTAAACTGGTGTATCTCTTGCAGAAAGCAGTGGTTCTTTTTCAGAATTTTTAATTCATGAATTTAAACTAGCTCTACTTCCTTTGTCTGAAGCATCACCTCTACCTTATACACAGTAATTTCCAGAGTGCAATTAATCTTTTTTTCCAGGCAGCGTTTATAAGCAAACAATTCATTCTCTAAGTGACAGCCTGTTGCTTGGACTATTAATATAAACCTTAAAGGTTTAAATTATCTTACTTAGGAAATTAAAATCCAATCATTCACTCAACACATATTTATTGAACATATACTATATTCTAAGCACTCCACTAAGCATTAGAATCTTTCGAAGCTAAACTCCCTGCTTTTCTAATGTTTCCCATCTAGTTGGGGAGGTAAAAGAACAGACCTAATGTTTCTAATTCAAGACAGTATATGGTGGTTACTCTGACAGCATTATAAACTTCTTAAGTAGACCAGGACATTGTGGGCTGGGATTATTAGGAAAGACTTCTTTGAAAGCCTCGAGAATGCCATTAACTAGAACCAGTAGTAGAGGCCATTCCAGAAGAACGAATGGAAAAGGCAGGTGGCAAAACAGGGCAAGTATATCAGAGGATGAAAACTGGAGCCGTCTGCTCTGAGTAGTGTTATAGAGGGGGTGAGGAGGGAAGGATATATGACATAGATTGGGTTCTTTGTGTGCGAAGCAAAACAGTTTGAACTTTATTTGGTAGGCGATGTGGAGCCATCGGAAGGAGGCGCTTCTGGTTCTGTGTTGTCATCAGAGTGGTCGTTAAGAAAAATTACTCTGGCAGCGTGTAGAGGACAGATAGAATTTAGTGGTAGCACACCTAGAGTGGAAAGTGAGAGCCTGAACAAAAGCAGACTCTGGGCTGTGGGATGAGAAAGCAGGAAACTAGTATGGGAGACATGAGGTAATTACAAATGACGTTTCAAGCCTGGGTGAAGAAAGTTTGGATAGCAGAGGAAGAGAGAACCGGAGCAGAGTTTCTGCAGGAAGGTCCTGAGACTGACACCGTGACGACCATCCTTCCCAGCTAATTCTTCCCAGTTAACGTCCAGGGGAGAGGCATTAGTTGAATTACACAACATTCGATATTCTCTACATATTTTTTTCTGGCTCCACATTTGCAATGAATGGTCATGACCAACTGTGGCTTATCTCATGGAACATATCCATTGCCACTAAAGTGACTCATTTGCCAGAACTGGTTCCTCCAAATACTTGTCAGCAAATGGGATGTCCAAGAGATTCTCCTCTGATTCCCCTGTAGATCTGAACCCCACATTACCAAGTCCTGATTCCAAAGGAATTTTGTCTTCCTTAAAGACAGGGAGCATCCCATGATTTTTGTCCCACAGATCCTCAGAGGGGAAGCAATGAGATGAAAAGTGAGAAGTGATCGGCTTTTCTGATTCTGATGCTCCTCATATAGTCCTCCACCACAACTCCCCATGGGGACCTGATAGCAGAGGGGAATCAGAAGATATTCCTAGGGATCAGGAGGTGTAAACAAAGAGGCCTGCGGGAAGCCCGGACATGTCTTTAAAGCTTTTAAGTTTTAACCTTATGTTTGTTTTATTTCTAGAATTGTGATGGACTTTTCTGTTCAGTTTCACATGCGTGTTTACTCTGATATAAAAGTGATGTATTCTTTCTCATTATTCGAGTAAAATTTAGGCACTGGAAAATGTGCCATGTTAATCCAGTGGTGTTGAGTACTCACTGCAGGTCCCTGTGCCCCCCGGGGGTACGCATAGCCCCATATAATAAGAAGGATAATTTTTTCTTAGGAAGCAGGAACACGGGAAGAGGGTAGTTCTCACATCTACTAAGCCTGTCCTAAGGACAAGTGGGAATTCAAAAGCCAGCTGGACCTATAATTACTGAGCCTCTGAAAGGAACTGAGGCATGCAGACCCTCCAACATGGTCAGCCTTTATACACATTCTGGCAGAGAGAAATACCATCCAAAGGCCTTTGGAGATTGAATGGTCAGTCTTGAAATAGTCAAAGCCTAGCTGTTTGAAACGAGGGAGCCAAACTTTCCCTAACTCCATTAATATTTCCCTCCATCCAAGTATGAAAAATGGGCCCATTTATTATTTATCATCTTCCTGTTTGGTATTTCACCTGCTGCCAACACAGCGAAGCCCAGCCAAGCTCCCCCCATGGCCAGCCCAGGGGCAGATGATCCCAGCAAAGCAGCAGCAGCACGCCCAGGGAACCAGATGGGTGACCTTTCCCTTTCCTGCTCTCCAGACTAGAGAACAGACAGTCACACTCTCTGAGTGGCCCGGGATCTTTGCTTCTATAAATCAAATGTACACCTTCAGACCGATGGTCTGTTTCTCAAAAACATTGCTCACACGTGCGCCAGACAGCATCTTTCACGCACTATGCCAGAGCAGCCAGTTTCTCTGTTATCTGAAATCCTTTATATCATGCCCCCTCCTTCCTTGCCGACCTCCACTCAAAATAACATGGCATGAGCTTTTTCTGTTGCCTTTCCTCTCCTCCTGTGTAGCCCATGTGTTTGAAATATGTTTAATATATTGTCACATCTCATATTTTAAATATCATGAAGATAGGCCAATTCTAGGATATTTTAAGTGCCCTCATTATGAAACATATGGCCAGAGGGATGGGGATAGGGAGATGGAGAAAGAAACATGGCACATGTAATATTTTCCCAAGAGAAGGGGGCAGGGAATATGACCTGCAAGATGTAAGAATCTATGTGCATCACTACTGAAATACCATCTGTTTCCATTCAAATTATCATCTTGAAATTACAACTTTCTTTTTCATATGCCATAATGTATAGGATTCAAGGGCCCAAACACATCATAGTGTTTGCAACCAACCAATCCAGTGGCTGCCAAAGCTGTGGCAGTTTAAGAAATAGAAAAGAAAAACAAGAGAATGTTCTAGTTGTTGTGTTTTCATTTTTACTTTTCTTTAAAATAGAGGCATTGTCATTACAGAGACAGTGATAGAGATAGTCATTAACAACATTGTTCATTGCTCATGAATTGAGTCATCATTCATTCATTCATCATTCATTTATTTCATTCATTCATTCAGCAGCTGGTTAATGTATTTTATAAATCACACATGATGTGTGGAGATGGGGATACAGAGGTGAAAGTACCTTTGTCTTCAGTTAATCAGAGACAAAAGAAGATGATAAGATAGCCAGCAGACTTAAAATATGAATGATAAGGCCAACTGTAGGCATTTATGGAGATGTGACAGGAACACCACATTTGGGGGAAGAGGTGGTGACATGGCTCAGCGATAGGGAATTCTCCTTAAAGAAGGCTACTTTTAAGCTGATTTAAAAATTAGGTAGGATTTGGGGCTTCCTAGGTGGCGCAGTGGTTGAGAATCTGCCTGCCAATGCAGGGGACACGGGTTTGAGCAGGGTTTGAGCCCTGCTCCAGGAAGATCCCACATGCTGCGGAGCAACTAAGCCTGTGCACCGTGACTATTGAGCCTGCGCTTTAGAGCCCATGAGCCACAACTATTGAGCCCATGTGCTGCGACTACTGAAGCCCACGTGCCTAGAGGCTGTGCTCACAACAAGAGAAGCCACGGCAATGAGGAGCCCGAACACCACAGCGAAGAGTAACCCCCACTCACCACAACTAAGAAGAAAGCCCGCGCACAGCAAAAAAGACCCAACACAGCCAATAAAATAAATAAATAAATAAATTTATTCAAAAAAATAGGTAGGATTTATCTGTGCAAAGGGGATATTGACTTTCTCAAGGCTTTGGAATCAGGATATGCAAATATATAGAAGTGTCCTCAAGCCCTGGTTACGAAGAATTCATTCTGGCTGGAAGGTGGAGGAGCAGAGATGCAAGGGGGGCAGATAGAGAGGGTGTAACTCCTCAAGAGTCCAGCTCTATTGAAGACCAACAGGTATTTCAACAACGGACACCTGAATTCCTACTAGGAAGACAAGCTGTCTTTGGTTGGAACTGTATCTTGATGAACACAGTATAGAAATAGATTGCAAGGTCCTGTATGTCAGATGTGGCCAATCTCAGAGACATAAAGTTGTTTTAAGTAAGGCGTGAAGAATAAGTAAATGTGTCACCCTGACAAGTATGTGGAAGAGAAGAGAATAGAGAAGAAGGTGGAAGGGTCAGGGGTTGAAAGAATAGGGGACATCAGGGAGCTCAGCTCAATGCTCTGTCGTGACCTAGATGGGTGGCGGGATGGGTGGGAGGTCCAAGAGGGAGGGGATATGTGTGTACATATAGCTGATTTACTTTGTTGTACAGCAGGAACTAACACAGTATTGTAAAGCAACTGTACTCCAGTTTAAAAAAAAAAAAAAAAAGAACAAAGGGCAAAGAGAGAACACCCCAAGCATCAGAGAAAACAGAAAGGACTTTTGGAGAAAAATCCCATGTAACATGTAGCTGTTCTGCTTGCTTTTCCATGGTGAAGTATGTTCTCTCCATGGCCCCTACTCTTCCCCAAACTCTCCTTTCAGCTCCTTCATAAAGTCTTCTGCGATCTTGTATATTTGTACCGTGGATTCGATCTTCCTTTGGAAAAGATAGTACATGGATGGAGTTTCTTTATTGAAACAACACGGAGTACTGAAGGTACCGTAAGGAAGAAAGCAAACAGGATCCAAGACAAGCCTTCAAGGAATTAAAAACAAATCATGATGTGGACGCCTTTGCGCTTCCACAAAATGCATAAATGAGGTTTCAAGCCAATCTCGCTAGAGTTTTAAGTCTGAGGAAGCACCCTGGCTGACATCTAAGTTGTGTCAGCAAGGATTTAGCTGTAATAACCACAGTTAAGAATAAATATATGAGTTATTTTACTATAGTAAAAGTTAGAATTAATATCGTTTATTTTCTAAACTATAGTTTGTTTTTAAAATAAACTATAGTTTACTTTTTAAACTATCTTTTAAAATTAGAAAAATAGTTAAGAATAAATATATGAGTTATTTTACTATAAAACCCATAGTCAATTTCAGGAGATATTCACACATGTAGTGTGTGAACCAGGTAACAGTATGCATCCTTAGCAGGGCTACCTGACCATTTTCTCTCTGACACAATGAGAACTATTTGGAAAGTGTGAAATAAGGTATTGACACTTATAATTTGGGTAGCAATCATTACAAGCTAAAAAATAGCTGCCACCAGATGAAGGTTTCCCGTATTTCTGGACTACTTTTGACAATCCCCTCTTTCAACCCACATTTTTTCTCTCTCTCTCTCCCACTATACTCTAAGATATAGAAGAGTCTTGTGGGTATGTGTCCCTTGGAATCCTTAATGCTATTCTCTGTTTCCCCAAATGCTGGCCAAAATATCAATCATCTTGTATTTTTAGGGTTTTAAGAAAATCGTGGTTGAATTAGTAAGTGCATTATGAACTTCTGTGGATTGATAAATAGCAAATTTTCCAAAGAAATTGCCCAAGATATATTTCTCAGTGGTACAAGTATTTTTAGCAGATTAAAAAGTCTGAGTAATTTCTTTTTCTTTTTCTTTTTTTTTTTGTTTGCAGGAAGGAGTCAGGAAATGGAACAAATTACCAGGACAGCATTCTAAGACCATCCCAAAGCAGCTAGGTTACAGGTTACAGGTAAATGCAAAAATCAGGTATCATCCCACTTAATCTACACATGAAAAAGGAGTCAAGGTTTATCCTATTTAGTACAAGAATTTTTAATTAAATATATAGTGATTCATTTCTCAGAAAGTGATACCAGTAACTTTTAGAAGAAAGAAGTTTCCATTACACAAGGACTAGAAAATCTCAATGCAAGTGTGTGCCACTACGCTGCTCTGGGCTAGTGTACATTTCAGTTTAATATAGAACTGCATTCGGGCTTTTAGAAAGGCAGCAATAGTTATATTTTGGCTTTTATTCTAGATGCTTAACATAGTTAAGGAGACAGTTCAAGCATATTAAGTGAAGGCAGTTCAAAATGTAATGATAATCAATACAGTCCCGTGCAGTCTACATACACTGTATAATAATGCTCACATGGAATGAAACCAGTGTTACTTAATTGGTGTTTTACACACACACACACAACTGAAAGAAAAAAAAAAAGTAATTCTAAATGTACTATGGTAACACAGTAAAAATGCAAATATACCATAGAAGTAAAGTGATATGAACAGCACTACTTGATACCCAAAATGAAGGTGATTGGTTCTAACAGAAAGCTGAGCCTGTATCAGTCATCCTCATCACACAGCTTGTAAAAGCATCAGGTTTCCAGTAAAGAAACTCATCTATGAAGGTAAGTCTCTTCAACTGTAAAACCAGGATAAGGCTACAACTATCTTGAAGTCTGAACAAGACATCAGATCAAACAGTAAGATTTCCAGCCCGACTGTAAGACAGGAAGGTCCTCCTGCAGCATATGCTCCCTGGCTCCTAGGAAGCTCCATGTGCATAAGAGAAAGGTAAGTTGCAGAAGACGTAAACGGAAGAACTTCAGCGAAGTTTCCACAGTGCCGTGACTTCTAAACCTCAGGAATGGCATGGTCCATGAAGCTCTTCATGATGCTTGGGGCCAACCGTTTAATAATATGTTCAAAGATAAAAGCAGGCATGATTGTGATAGTAACTACATTCCCAGCTGTGGACAGTATGTCTGCGATTTGAGAGTCCTTCAGTCCAATGACATTCTGTCCGTTGACCTCACAGATGTTGTGTTCTGTGAGAAGACCGTTTCTAGCTGCAGAACTGTCTTTCACTATGGATGTGATTTTCCCATTTTTAAAGACAAAGCCAATGTGTCCAGTGCTGTCCTTATGCATGGTAATTGTCCGTTCAAAGGGCCTGTCACGGATGGTCATGGTAATCTTCTCTCCGAAAGCCTGTTTGAGCACCTTGTGTGCCCTGTCCGAGCTCCAGCCGGCACAGTTCTCCCCATTGATCTGCAGCACCTGGTCCCCGAATCGCAGACCCACCAATGAGGATGGAGAATTGGCCTGGACTAGCTGAACAAATACACCATTATCTATGGATTTAAGCCTGAGCCCAATCTTCCCATCTTGATCCTTACACAAAATGACCTCTCGAATCCCTTGCTTAATTTCTGCTCTGAGGATGCCAGCATCATTACCAGTTATAGGAGGCACCATATAGTTCATGCTGGAAGGTCTTGCTACCAACTGCCCCTGACTTGGTGCTCTGGGGACCACGGCCATATTTGCACATATTTCTTCTTCATTTAAACTCGGGCCCATGTACTCAGAGAGCTCCGGATACAGTTTAGGATAGAGATTTCCATCTTGAGAGATGGGAGCAGAAGCTTCAGATAAAATCGCTGGATTCTCAGGGTTTGCAGAAAAGGCCGCTTGTGCCTGAATCACCTTGTCTACCTTCAGGTCATCGAGAGATGGGTACAGAGACATTTTTGCAGGATTTTTCTAGGCCGCAGACACTCGCTCGCCGTCGCCGCCGCCGGTCACTCTGAGTAATTTCTAATACTTCTGTGTGAAGTGGCTACTAATATTCAAAAGTATGTGATCAGATCACTTGTAAAAGTGATATTTGATGAACTCATTAGAATTTTTATTTGGCCAGGACTTATTTTTAGGCATTTCTCCATTCATTAGTTCATCTATTTCTCACCACACAGCTGAGGGGTGAACAGTATCTTTCCTCTTTTCTGAGGAGATGCTGAGGTCTATGGATAATCAGCTCTGGGATGATTATCCCCAGGTCCTTTGATGCCTCCCTAGGGCCCGTGCAGCCCCTTGGGATTCAGAGTGTGATGTGAGTCCTGAGACCAAGCCCCACTGATTTACCTACCATGTGACCTTAGGCAAGTCATTTCCCTAATCGATATAGTCCTTCCCTACTTTCCCACCTCTGCATCCCACCTCTGGTGTATTTGGCACTACTTGTCCTCCATTTCAGGCAGCCTGGTTTGTAGGACCAATCTTTGCCCCATGCAGAAAGGAGTTAAAACAGTCTCATTTAATATCCAGCATTCCTTTTTGAGTTTACTCAGCCACTCATTTATGCAGACATATTTCTGAGTGCCTGCTATTTGCCAGGCATTGTTCTAGGTGTTGGGAGGTAGAACAGTAACCCAGACTAGAGTCCTGTGCTTGAGATGCACTCTGGTGCCTGGTAAAGAGTGTCTCCCCAAGTGACAGGCAGTGTAATATAGTGGGGACAACACATATGTCAGGTGTGATTCCTGGGTTCAAATTCTGTTTCTGCCACCTAGTATTAGGTGGACTGGAGGACACGTCGCTTTATTTTTTCTTTCAGTTTTATTGGAGTATAATTGATCTGCAGTGTTGTGTTACTTTCACTGTGCAGCAAAGTGAATCAGTTATACATAAACATATCACTTTAAATCTCTGAGTTACCATCTGTTTCATAGGGATACTTACCTAGGCAAGGAGGATAACAGGCAACAAGGAAAATCCACTATCAGATTGTCAAGCCGATGGACAATATAAGTGTACAGGTTAGCTGCTAAATTACACTGCCCCCTTTCCTAGGGGCTGCGACACCGCCTCCTTTGTAATCCGCTCCTTTCCTTTGAATGCTGACTTTTTTTTAAGCTGTGGTCTGACTCAGGAGACCCCCACTTTCCTTAGTTTCTCTCTTGCTCCTATATGATTGATTCTCCATTCAGCAATTAGAAAGAGGTTTTGAAAATGTAAACGTGATCATGCCCACCTTTTGATGAAAACCCTTCAACAGTTTCCCATGTTTTTGGAATAACATTGAACAAATGCAACAGAGCCTGTGATTGATTTCCCTGCCTGCCTCTCCTACCTCATCCCTGACCTTGATACCTTTTGTTCACTTTGCTTCCAGCCCTCCTGTCTTATCGCTGGCCTTCAGAACATCAGTTCCCTTCTACCTTAGGGCCTTTACGTTTCTTTGCCTTCTGCCAAGGATACTATTTTCCCCCAGCTTTCTATCTACCTGGTTCTTAGCAAAAATGCCACCTACTCACAGAACCATTCACTCACCACTCAATCAAAAATGCTCCCATTCTTAGTCACTATCACATTTTGTACTATCTAAAAGTATTTCTTTATCTGTTGATTGATTTATTTTCTGCCCCCCTACAAAAATGTAAGCTCTATGGGAAAGTCAATAACCAAGATATGTCTGTCTGATCCATCACTATGTCCCCAGCATCTAGAACTGTGCCCAGTACAGAGTATGTCCTCAACAAATATTTGTTGAAGAACCACGTAAAGGATGCTTCCCATTTTGAATACCCCAGCTGCTGGGCAAAACTTCACACTAGCTTATCTAAATTTAGCTTTCACTCTCTTGAAAGAGACATCATTAAGCTAGTTAAAATGAATAGGCAGCTATAACTGTCTCCAGAAAACACCCTTTTAATAAGGAGAGAGCAAGTGCACTCTCCTTATTAAAAGGCCCCCTTTGGGCTTTGCTGTGGGTCGTTGCTTCATAAGGACAGGTGGGTGGATGGCCTGATTATAGAAGCCATTCCATGCAAGCAAATTTCTAAAAAGGCACACAAGATATTCAGTCGTGATTACAGATCTCCATCCACCTTTCTTTTCCTCCTTCTCCTCTCCGCCCTCTTTCCTAGGCACTTATGCGGCGGTGCCGGGCTGTCATCCCCTCTGTGACAAATTGCTTCCATCACCTCCCCCTCATTGCCCTTCATCCCTTTCCACCATAATTACCATCTTACTAATAAGTCAAATGAGTGGGTACCGCAAAATGGGCAGCTCCGTTTGGCTGCCTCACTGAACACTGGCACGGAGTGAATGGGAACTACAGATAATAGGGCTGCTGCCCCCGGCACTGCAAGGGAAGCCTGCTAGTGGGTTTTCTCTTCAGTGGCTCTTGCTTACAGGGATGGCACAGGGAACCAGCTGGAGGAAGACAGTGCTATGGCCCCAGCTCCGGCCCTAAGCTGTGTCCCTCTGGCCATGGTAGTACTTCCCCAAATATCACAGGAAGGAGACAGTCAGATCCTTCTGGCCCTGAAAAAGACTCAGCCTGCTCCGTGCTGCCTTTCCTCCACCCCAAACCCAAGCCTATTCCTTTCAGACATATTTCCAAAAGTGAATGTTGCCCTTCCCAACATCTGTGCTGCCCCACAATCCTGACACTCAGATGAATTTATCAGGCAGCAGTATCTGCCTGGAAAATCATAATTCCAGGCTGGAGGAAGGATGCTGGGGCAGGAAGGTGGCAGAATACTTAGGTCCCTTTCCTCATTCAGGCTGGTGAGCCAGGCATCCAGGCAACTCACACAGACCACAGGACCACAAGGAACAGGACATCATCACTAATTTCTGTGATTTTATAACACGTTAGCATGAACATTCAGCACCAGCACAAGGAGAGCCAAGTGCTTAAAATGTGATGCCAGGGCTAGTGGTATAGAGTTCCTTAATTTCATTGTATTTATTTATTGGCTGCTTTGGATCTTCTTGCTGCACACAGGCTTTCTCTAGTTGTGGCGGGCTGGGGCTACTCTTCATTGCAGTACACGGGCTTCTCATTGTGGTGGCTTCTAGGTGCAGAGCACAGGCTCTATGCAAGTGGGCTTCAGTAGTTGTTCCACGTAGGCTCAATAGTTGTGGCTCTCAGGCTCTAGAGCGCAGGCTCAGTAATTGCGGTGCACAGGCTTAGTTGCTCTGTGGCATGTGGGATCTTTCCAGACCAGGGATTGAACCCACGTCCACTGCATTGGCAGGTGGATTCTTAACCACTGCACCACCAAGGAAGTCCCCCCTAATTTCATTTTAAAACCAATAAAATGTGGGTTGGGGGGAAAAAAGGAGGTGAAGCAGGAGTGGAGAGGGCATAGCCTTGCTCCCACCTGATATAGAAAGATGCCAGATGAAATCATTGTGACGGGAAAATCACCAGTGCCTGGGCACCAACTCAATTTTAATATACCAGAGTGTACTTTCTTCTTTTTCTTTTTTCTTTTTTCCCTTCATTTACACAACTTAGCTCTGAACACTGTTTTAAGAGGCACATGGCAGGATGGAGGCAAACTTCTTCTCATCTCATGAATTACTCCCCCCCGCCACCGTGTACTTTTAAATATTAATCTACTTCAGGTTATTAATCATCAGGAAGGCAGCCACAGGTTAGGGCCACACAGACTTCATCTTTTATCACACAGATCTCTGGATACTAAAAGAGCAGATGAAAAATGATTGGGGAACCACTCAAAGCCTCTTACCTTGTCATGGCCTCCTTTCTTCCCTGAGACCCAAGGGGCTGTGGTGACACTCTCCTTGCATCTAGTGTGCAAAATGAAGAGAACATGGGATGTGAAACACAGTCAGGCCTCACTGATTTGGAATGAAGCAGTGAAGGTGAGTGATGAGCGGAAAGCCCAAGTTCAGAATATTATTAAAGAAATCTATCCACACAGCTTTTAAGATTGACATGTACACAATGCTATATGTTAAATGCATAACCAACAAGGACCTACTGTATAGCACAGAGAACTCTGCTCAATATTATATAACAATCTAAAAGAGAAAAGAATTTGAAAAAGAATAGACACATATATATGTATAACTGTATCACTTTGCTGTACACCTAAAACTATCACAACATTGTTAATCAACTATACTCCAATATAAAATAAAAAATTAAGGAAAAAAACCAAATGTACAATTATAACTAATGAAGTGTTGCCAAAAAGGACACCTATGAAGGACCTAGTAAATGTCATATTTTAGAAGCTTATTGCTTATATATTGATGACTGGTGAAAATTTGGCTATAGGAGGGCTGTTGAAAACACTTCCCTTATATAATTTTTACCCATTCTTCTAGTTAATCCAGTTTGGCATTATGGTGATTTTGATTTCATTTTTGTTTGACTTTGTGTGTGTGTTTGTGTGTGTGTGTGTGTGTGTGTGTGTGTGTGTGAAGGAACTAGCATTAGTTTAGTGACTATGATATGCTAAAGGACTATTATTTGTCATTTTCATCTCTACAAAATTCCGCAAGTAGATAATTTTAGGCCCACATAGCAGATAGAAAAAAATAAAATTCAGAGAGATTAGATCATTTGTTTTAGGTCACAAAGTTCATTTAAAAATAAGTAAGGTAGCAGCAACATGGATAGACCTAGAGATTATCATACTAAGTGAAGTAGTCAGAAAGAGAAAGGCAAATACCATATGATGTCTCCTATATGTGGGCTAAAAAATAATACAAATGCTTCTACATACAAAATAGAAACAGACTCACAGACATAGAAAACAAAGTTATGGGTACCAAAGGGGAAAGGGATAGGGGGAGGGAAAAATTAGGAGTATGGGATTAATAGATATAAACTACTATACATAAAATAGTTGAGCAATAGGGATTTACTAGATAGCATAGGTAACTATATTAAATACCTTTTAATAACCTAGAATGGAAAAATAATCTGAAAAAAATATATATATATCTGAATCACTTTGTTGTACACTTGAAACTAACACAATATTATAAATCAACTATACCTCAATTAAAAAAAAATAAGTAAGTAAGGTAAATTCATCTTCATGTCACCCTGCTGTCCTTCCTTAATAGAACTGCTAAGTTTGTAGATCATGGGTTTTACTAGATATTTATTATTATGGACTCAATATGTGTGTCCCACCCAAATTCATATGTTGACATCTAATCCCCAATATGACAGTATTTGGAGGTGGATCCTTTGGAAGCTGATTAGGTCATGAGGGTGAAGTCTTCATGAACGGGATTAGTGTCGTTATGAAAGAGACCAGAGAGCTAGTTGTCTCTTTCTGCCATGTGATAATACAATGAGATGTTGGCAATCAGGAAGAGGGCTGTCACCAGAATCTGAACAAGCTGGTACCCTCAAACTTATCCAGAACTGTGAGAAATAAATTTGTGTTGTTTATGAGCCACTTAGTCCATGGTATTTTGTTACAGTAGTCCAAATTAAGACAGCATTTAATGAATTTATACTACTAAATAAATTATTAAACTATTTATACTACTAAAATTTATAGAAAATATGGGCTCAAATATTAATTAAGCTTAGAGTATTTGTTCCTGATTGAGCATCTTTTTGATGGCTTCCCCAGCTGTTCACACCTAGATCTAATGTAAGTCCCAACTGTAGGTCCAAATTCACCTTCATCCTTTGGGCCAAGAGATATATTCAGCCACATCATCTGTTGGTAATTAGCACTGTGCTGCCTTCTAGACTCAGGAGTCATTGTGCCAGAGATTGGTCCTGAGTGTTGTGTGGAGACTACAGCACTCCCCGTGTAGATTTTGTCTATATGTCTTTCTTTGTAATATTTCTGTTTATTTGAATTAGTCTCCATGAATAACTGGAGTTTTTCAATAACTTTAATTTACTGAACTAAATCCTTATAATTCTTGCCAGTGACCATTCCCCATAAAGCTAAAACTGACCCTTATTATAAGTTATCATTGGAGGATCCTCTCTTAAATAAATAGTCATATCAGCTTCATGACATAGCCCTGCTATGTCCAATATTATTGACAATTCCAAGCAATTTTTCTATTTCAGTCATGACTGTCCAGTCTCAGGTTGCTTCATGTCTAAGTCCACCTTTACCATAACAAGACCCAAAGACCGATAACAAATGAATAGGTTTTACCTTAAAAGAACATCATAATTTAATCATGACTTTGGCCTACACTAATCAACATTTTTGTCCTTAATTTAGATGAGGACACATATGGCTAAATCAACCTGTGCGTGACACAGAGCCAGGAAGGGGAGCTAAAAAGGGATCCAAAAAAAATGTTCCAGAACTTCAGCAATGGACTGGACATAACATGATGAAATTTAACAGGCATAAATGTAAATTTAAAAATAAAAACCACCAACAATTGCACACATGAATAATTGGGGGGAATCTATCAATAACACGTGAAAAAGACACAGGGGTTTTAATTCACTTTAAGTTCTACACAGTCAACTGTGTGATGCAGTTGCCAAATACTAATGCAATCTTGGGCAACAAAAACAGGAATAGTATCTACTTTTCAGAACAAGAGGCAATCATCCCACTCCATTCTGAACGAATGAGACCACACATGGAGCGTTGGATTGCATTCTGGGGCGCATTCAGGTAGGGGAGGAAACTGGAACCATGGTATATGAGGAATGATGAAAAGAATTCATGGTCAGGATGGAAGAAAGCCAAGATAAGTATCTTAAAATATCCAAAAGTCTGTCACATGGAAGGGGAAACAAAATTTTTCTATGAGATTATATACATGGGAGGGAAGTCCGGGGTTAATATAAAAGAGATATTTTAACAATTTAGAATGTTCTGAAATAGGATGGGCTGCATTAGGAAAAATGAGTTGTGAATCAACAAGTTAAGCAGATTCTGGATAATCACTTGTAGGGCTTTTTAGAGGCGATTTATACCTTCAATAAATCAGGGTTGGACAAGAGGCATGGTTGCATGGCCGTGAGTGTTACAATGTCATGGTCCATACAATTTACACCTGTTGGACAATCGTGAATCGTCTATTATATTTTTAAGTGATTTTTCTCTTGTCATCCCAATTAAAATGGAAGTTTGCTGAAGCTGGGGAAAGTGTTCTTATGAAATGCTTCTACTTTCCTCATTCCTTCTAGTGTGGCACAAAGATGAACCCATAATAATTAGGGACTGATTGATAGCTGTTATTATTAATTTATGTAACTAGTATTTCCCCTTTGAAGTATATAGTTATGTGCTACTCCAGCCCATGTTGTGATTGTCCTGTGTCATTTGAGTTAGTATTCTGTGATTTTGGCAAAACGCTGTTTGTTCATCTCAAAGCACAATGCTTTCACCCCAAAATATCCAGTTCTGAGTAATATGGACATGTTGGGAAATCTCCTTGTGTCTCAGTGTTCTCTTTGTAAAACACAGAAGTGGGGTTTCCAAGGTCCCCTTTAATTGTCATTCTATGAATCTAGTCACGTGAAGCACCTTAGGAGTTCTGATTATTTTGTCTTTTTCGTGTATTTTCTTCATATCTCACTGTCTATGTTTCTTCAATGACTTTGATAGTATCAGTGCTGAGCCGGATATGTTAGCATCATATTCTGAACATAGCATCTCAAGAACTCTTAAAGTTTAAATATGTAGAGAATTATAAATATTTGAAATACCCTGGGGCTGATGTATGTACTGTCTTTAAACAGATTTTTTGATCTAGTATCTTTTATTTTCTTGCTTGTGTGTTGGATTTTTCCCCTCTGTTGGAGCATCAGAACCTTTGCAGACTTTAAGACTGGCAAAAGGCCCTGCAGACAGTCACAGAAACCTAAATCTTTGCCCTCCATACCTTCTTTAGGTTGAGGAAAATGATAGGATACTCACAAGCAATGACACTACAACAGGCTACAATACTAAGATTTGCTTTTGCTGATCCTGAACTGTATTAACAATTAAGTATTGAAAAGTCCAAGCTCTGGTATTACTGTTGCTGTTCACTCACTTTGGAAAGACTAATAACCTTGTTGGGAATTCATTTCCAAAGTGATGACCCATACATCTCACATATATTTTTTATGACTTTCTTGAATATCTATTTTCTAATTCTCAGTTTATTATAATCAAAAATTTTCATTGCAGCTCTGGCACAAACATAAGTGAAATAGTCACAGACCATTTATTTACATTTTCCTTCTTTGCTTGTTTCCATTCTTGTTTCTGCCCTCTCCCTCTCTTTCCTTCCTCCTTCTTCACTATATTTCCTCAAAATTGCTTTAAGCTGGTTTACAAAAAGGTACAGAGGAAAAGTGAAATTTACATGAAAAGAGAAGTTAAGGCAAAAGAAAAAATGGGATAAGCCCAGGATAGAGATAAATACAGAAAATGTGTTGCAAATATCCACTACTCTTTCTAGAATGTTTTGCTGTGTTTTGTAATAGCAAGGAAATGAAGGGGAAATGAGGATCTAGTATTCCAACCTGTCTACAAGATAAAAACAAACTCATTGATTAGGACACATATGAGTAATCTTTGTGCTGAGACCAGAGAGAAATACAGAGAATACCGTGGATTGATGCAGACTTGGTTCTCAACATGCTATTTACAAAAAGTACAACTTTTGTTACAATGCTTCTTTATTATTTCTCAAAGGAAGCATTGGCCGTGATGACAAATAGCCCTTCATTTGAAGGCATTCTAGTAAGATGGATTGTGGGAAAAGAAGGAGTGGGGAAGAGGGAGAGCCATAATGTTTCTTTGATCATCCAGCTTAAACTAAGGATGGATTTTCAATAACTGGAGGGCCAGGTCACCTGCATATTCTTCAGATAACTTTCTATAAAAGCAAGAGACCCAAACTTTCTCATAAGCCTAGCAGAGCTCTTGGTTATTATTGATGTTCATGGGTTTGAAGTT